>NW_027597822.1:60000-64452 GCF_964194155.1 Cetorhinus maximus | reverse complement strand
AGGGGGAGAGAGAGAGAGACGGAGGGAGTGAGAGAGACGGAGACTCTTTGAAGAGTTGCTGTGTGAAGGGGACAGGAGAGTGTGTGAGAATTTGTTAAAGCTAATAACTTACTGTGAATTCCCATGGGAGCGCCTGAGGGAGGTTCCTGTGCCCAGGCATTGGCAATGCAGGGAAAAAGCTTCTCCTTTTACTTTTGGAAAGTTAGCAGTTACATTTTTCCACAGGTTCAATGCAGTTCGAGAGAGAACCGCAAAGGATTGAATTACTCCAGACCGACTAGCAGGAGCCTGGGTGTGTTTGACATTTCTTGGGCCATTGCAGTTTAGTCTCGAAGGGGAAATGTGTTCAGCTTTGCTGATCTCATCTCTGAGCATTCCTCAAAACCTTCCTCAAAACCTTCCTCCCAGCCTACGGCCAGAGAGCTGCACACCAGACGGAGTGTCCAGTCCAGAGACTAAACCCATAACCCGCTCGGCACTGCCCAGCGCTGAGGGAGTGCTGCACTGTCGGAGGGTCAGTACTGAGGGAGTGCTGCACTGTCAGAGGGTCAGTGCTGAGGGAGTGCTGCACTGTCAGAGGGTCAGTACTGAGGGAGTGCTGCACTGTCGGAGGGTCAGTGCTGAGGGAGGGCCACACTGTCGGAGGGTCAGTACTGAGGGAGTGCTGCACTGTCAGAGGGTCAGTACTGAGGGAGTGCTGCACTGTCAGAGGGTCAGTGCTGAGGGAGGGCCACACTGTCGGAGGGTCAGTGCTGAGGGAGTGCCGCACTGTCGAAGGGTCAGTGCTGAGGGAGTGCTGCACTGTCGGAGGGTCAGTGCTGAGGGAGTGCCGCACTGTCGAAGGGTCAGTGCTGAGGGAGTGCTGCACTGTCGGAGGGTCAGTACTGAGGGAGTGCTGCACTGTTAGAGGGTCAGTGCTGAGGGAGGGCCACACTGTCGGAGGGTCAGTGCTGAGGGAGTGCTGCACTGTCGGAGGGTCAGTGCTGAGGGAGCGCCGCACTGTCGGAGAGATACTAAATGAATACTTCTCATCAGCATTCACCAAAGTGAAGGACTTAGCGGTCGATTTGTCTAGGGAAGAGTGTGTAGATAGCCTGGATCAAGTTGAGATCAAAAAAGAGGAGGTGTTAGGCGTCTTGAAGAATATGAAGGTGGATAAGTTCCCAGGGCCAGATGGGACCTACCCCAGAGTACTGGGGGAGGCAAGGGAGGAGATTGCTGGGGCCTTGACAGAAATCTTTGTAGCCTCACTGGCTACGGGTGAGGTCCCAGAGGACTGGAGAATGGCCAGTGTTGTTCCATTGTTTAAGAAGGGTAGCAGGGATAATCCAGGAAATTACAGGCAGGTGAGCCTTACGTCAGTGGTAGGGAAATTATTGGAGAAGATTCTTTGTGACAGGATTTACTACCATTTGGAAGCAAATGGGCGTATTAGTGAGAGGCACCATGGTTTTGTGAAGGGGAGGTCATGTCTCACTAACGTGATCGAGTTTTTCGAGGAAGTGACAAAGATGATCGACGATGAAAGGGCAGTGGATGTTATATACATGGATTTCAGTAAGGCCTTTGACAAGGTCCCTCATGGCAAACTGGTACAGAAGGTAAAGTCGCACGGGATCAGAGGTGAGCTGGCAAGATGGATATAGAATTGGCTTGGTCACAGAAGACAGAGGGGAGCAGTGGAAGGGTGCTTTTCTGAATGGAGAGCTGTGACTAGTGGAGTTCCGCAGGGATCAGTGCTGGGACCTTTGCTGTTTGTGGTATACATAAATGATTTGGAGGAAAATGTAACTGGGCTAATTAGTAAGTTTACAGACGACACTAAGGTTGGAGGAGTTGCAGATAGTGAAGAGGATTGTCAAAGGATACAACGGGATATAGATCGGTTGGAGACTTGGGCGGAGAAATGGCAGATGGAGTTTAATCCGGACAAGTGTGAGGTAATGCATTTTGGAAGGTCTAATACAGGCAGGAATTACACAGTAAATGGCAGAACCCTTAAGTGCATCGACGGGCAGAGGGATCTGGGTGTACAGGTCCACAGGTCACTGAAAGTGGCAACGCAGGTGGATAAGGTAGTCAGGAAGACATATGGCATGCTTGCCTTCATTGGCAGGGGTATTGAGTATAAAAGCTGGGAAGTCATGCTGCAGCTGTATAGAACCTTGGTTAGGCCACACTTGGAATATTGCGGGCAATTCTGGTCGCCACATTACCAGAAGGATATGGAGGCGTTGGAGAGGGTGCAGAGGAGGTTTACCAGGATGCTGCCTGGTCTGGAGGTTATTAGCTATGAGGAGAGGTTGGAGAAACTCGGATTGTTCTCACTAGAGCGACGGAGATTGAGGGGCGACTTGATAAAAAGTTTACAAAATGATGAGTGGCATGGACAGAGTAGATAGTCAGAAGCTTTTTCTCAGGGTGGAAGAGTCAGTTACTAGGGGACATAGATTTAAGGTGAGAGGAGAAAACTATAGAGGAGATGTGCGGGACAAGTTTTTTACGCAGAGGGTAGTGGGTGTCTGGAATTCGCTGCCAGAGGAGGTGGTGGAAGCAGGTACGATAGTGGTGTTTAAGAGGCAGCTTGACAAATACATGAATAGGATGGGAATAGAGGGATACGGACCCCAGAAGTGCAAAATGTTTTAGTTGACGGGTAATATGATCGGCGCAGGCTTGGAGGGCCGAAGGGCCTGTTCCTGTGCTGTACTTTTCTTTGTCAGTGCTGAGGGAGCGCTGCACTGTCGGAGGGTCAGTACTGAGGGAGTGCTGCACTGTCGGAGGGTCAGTACTGAGGGGGTGCTGCACTGTCGGAGGGTCAGTACTGAGGGAGTGCTGCACTGTCGGAGGGTCAGTACTGAGGGGGTGCTGCACTGTCGGAGGGTCAGTACTGAGGGAGTGCTGCACTGTCAGATGGTCAGTACTGAGGGAGCGCTGCACTGTCGGAGGGTCAGTACTGAGGGGGTGCTGCACTGTCGGAGGGTCAGTACTGAGGGAGTGCCGCACTGTCAGAGGGTCAGTACTGAGGGAGTGCTGCACTGTCAGAGGGTCACTACTGAGGGAGTGCTGCACTGTCGGAGGGTCACTACTGAGGGAGTGCTGCACTGTCGGAGGGTCACTACTGAGGGAGTGCCGCACTGTCGGAGGGTCAGTACTGAGGGAGTGCTGCACTGTCGGAGGGTCAGTACTGAGGGAGTGCTGCACTGTCGGAGGGTCAGTACTGAGGGAGTGCTGCACTGTCGGAGGGTCAGTACTGAGGGAGTGCTGCACTGTCGGAGGGTCAGTACTGAGGGAGTGCTGCACTGTCGGAGGGTCAGTACTGAGGGAGTGCTGCACTGTCGGAGGGTCAGTACTGAGGGAGTGCTGCACTGTCGGAGGGTCAGTATTGAGGGAGTGCTGCACTGTCGGAGGGTCAGTACTGAGGGAGTGCTGCACTGTCGGAGGGTCAGTACTGAGGGAGTGCTGCACTGTCGGAGGGTCAGTATTGAGGGAGTGCTGCACTGTCGGAGGGTCAGTATTGAGGGAGTGCTGCACTGTCGGAGGGTCAGTATTGAGGGAGTGCTGCACTGTCGGAGGGTCAGTATTGAGGGAGTGGCGCACTGTCAGAGGGTCAGTACTGAGGGAGTGCTGCACTGTCGGAGGGTCAGTATTGAGGGAGTGCTGCACTGTCGGAGGGTCAGTATTGAGGGAGCGCTGCACTGTCAGAGGGTCAGTATTGAGGGAGTGCTGCACTGTCGGAGGGTCAGTACTGAGGGAGTGCCGCACTGTCGGAGGGTCAGTACTGAGGGAGTGCCGCACTGTCGGAGGGTCAGTACTGAGGGAGCGCTGCACTGTCGGAGGGTCAGTACTGAGGGAGTGCCGCACTGTCGGAGGGTCAGTACTGAGGGAGTGCTGCACTGTCAGAGGGTCAGTACTGAGGGAGTGCCGCACTGTCGGAGGGTCAGTACTGAGGGAGTGCTGCACTGTCGGAGGGTCACTACTGAGGGAGTGCCGCACTGTCGGAGGGTCAGTATTGAGGGAGTGCTGCACTGTGGCCTTGGCTCCTGATGCTCCCCCTCCCCCTCATTCCATTTATTTGTTGATGGAATGTGTGCCCCCATTTCAGACGGCAGTTAAGAGTCAGCCACAGTCGACCTCCGACCGTGTGGTCCAGACCGGGTAAGGACAGCAGATTTCCCGCCCCCCACCTCTAAGGGATATCAGTCAACCAGATGGGATTTTTCGACAACTCACAATCATTGCCATGGTCACTGATATTAATTGAGTTCAAATTCCACCAGCTACTGTTGTAAGATTTGAACACGTTTCACGAGAATGTTAGCCTTGGCCCCTGGGTGACTCAACCTTCCTCACACTACACCAGGAACTGAACTGGACCAGCTGGACAAACACTGTGGTTGCGAATCCTGCAATGAGTAACTCACCTCCTGACTCCCCAAATCCTGTTGGCTA
>NW_027597822.1:0-10000 GCF_964194155.1 Cetorhinus maximus | reverse complement strand
GCACACACACCGAGAGACACACGCACACACACCGAGAGACACACGCACACACACCGAGAGACACACACACACACACACACCGAGAGACACACACACACACACCGAGACACACACACACACACACACACACACACACCGAGAGAGACACACACACAGAGACACACACACACAGAGACACACACACAGAGACAAACACACACACACAGAGACAAACACACACACACAGAGACACACACACACACACACAGAGACACACACACACAGAGACACTCACACACACACACACAGAGACACTCACACACACACACAGAGACACACACACACACAGAGACACACACACAGAGACACACACACACACACAGAGACACTCACACACACACAGACACAGAGACACACACACACACACACACACACACAGACACACACACACACAGACACACACACACACAGAGACACACACACAGAGAGACACACACACAGAGAGACACACACACAGAGACACACACACACAGAGACACACACACACAGAGACACACACACACAGAGAGACACACACACACAGAGACACACACACACACAGACACACACACACAGAGACACACACACACAGAGACACACACACACACAGACACACACACACACAGACACACACACCCACAGAGACACACACACCCACAGAGACACACACACACAGAGAGACACACACACAGACATCTCACTCTCTCTCTCTCTCTTGCTCTCTCACACTCTCGCTCTCTCTCACTCTCTCGCTCTCTCGCACTCTCACACTCTCACACTCGCTCTCTCTCTCACACTCGCTCTCTCTCTCACACTCGCTCTCTCTCTCACACTCGCTCTCTCTCTCACACTCGCTCTCTCTCTCACACTCGCTCTCTCTCTCACACTCGCGCTCACTCTCGCTCTCTCTCACTCTCACTCTCGCTCTCTCTCACTCTCGCTCTCGCTCTCTCTCACTCTCGCTCTCTCTCACTCACTCTCTCTCTCACACTCTCTCTCTCACACTCTCTCTCTCACACTCTCTCTCTCACACTCTCTCTCTCACACTCTCTCTCTCACACTCTCTCTCTCACACTCTCTCTCTCACACTCTCTCTCTCACACTCTCGCACACTCTCGCGCACTCTCGCTCTCTCGCGCTCTCACACTCTCTCACACTGTCACTCACACTCTCACTCTCGCTCTCTCTCACTCTCGCTCTCTCACACTCTCACTCTCGCTCTCTCTCTCAGTCACTCTCTCTCTCACACTCTCACTCTCACACTCTCGCTCTCTCGCGCTCTCGCGCTCTCACGCTCTCTCACACTGTCACTTACACTCTCACTCTCGCTCTCTCTCACTCTCGCTCTCTCACACTCTCTCACACTCTCTCACACTCTCTCACACTCTCTCACTCTCTCTCACACTCACTCACTCTCACACTCTCACTCTCTCTCGCTCTCTCGCTCTCTCGCTCTCTCGCTCTCTCGCTCTCTCGCTCTCTCGCTCTCTCTCGCTCTCTCTCGCTCTCTCTCGCTCTCTCTCGGTCTCTCGGTCTCTCGCACTCTCTCTCACTCTCTCTCACTCTCTCTCTCACTCTCTCTCACTCTCTCTCACTCTCTCTCACTCTCTCTCACTCTCTCTCACTCTCTCTCACACTCTCTCACTCTCTCACTCTCTCTCACTCACACTCTCGCTCTCTCGCTCTCACACTCTCACACTCTCGCACTCTCGCACTCTCGCTCTCTCGCTCTCTCTCGCACTCTCGCTCTCTCTCGCTCTCTCGCTCTCTCGCTCTCTCGCTCTCTCGCTCTCTCGCTCTCTCGGTCTCTCGGTCTCTCGGTCTCTCGCACTCTCGCACTCTCGCACTCTCTCTCACTCTCTCTCACACTCTCACTCTCTCTCACTCTCTCTCACTCTCACTCTCTCACACTCTCTCACACTCTCTCACACTCTCTCACACTCTCTCACACTCTCTCACACTCTCTCACACTCTCTCACACTCTCTCACACTCTCTCACACTCTCTCACACTCTCTCACTCTCTCTCACTCTCTCTCTCGCTCTCTCGCTCTCTCGGTCTCTCGCACTCTCTCTCTCTCACACTCTCTCACACTCTCTCACACTCTCTCACACTCTCTCACACTCTCTCTCTCACACTCTCTCACACTCTCTCACACGCTCTCACACGCTCTCACACGCTCTCTCACGCTCTCTCACGCTCTCTCACACTCTCTCACTCTCTCTCACACTCTCACACTCTCTTGCTCTCTCGCTCTCTCGCTCTCTCGCTCTCTCGCACTCTCGCACTCTCGCTCTCTCGCACTCTCGCACTCTCTCTCTCTCGCACTCTCTCTCTCTCGCACTCTCTCTCTCTCGCACTCTCTCTCTCTCGTACTCTCACTCTCTCTCACTCTCTCTGACTCTCTCTGACTCTCTCTCACTCTCTCTCACTCTCTCTGACTCTCTCTGACTCTCTCTGACTCTCTCTGACTCTCTCTGACTCTCTCTGACTCTCTCTGACTCTCTCTCACTCTCTCTCACTCTCTCTCACTCTCTCTCACTCTCTCTCACTCTCTCACTCTCTCACTCTCTCACTCTCTCACTCTCTCACTCTCTCTCACTCTCTCACTCTCTCGCTCTCTCGCTCTCTCGCTCTCTCGCTCTCTCGCTCTCTCGCTCTCTCACTCTCTCACTCTCTCACTCTCTCACTCTCTCTCACTCTCTCACTCTCTCTCACACTCTCACACTCTCTCTCTCTCTCTCTCTCTTTCTCTCTTTCTCTCTTTCTCTCTTTCTCTCTTACTCTCTTACTCTCTTACTCTCTTACTCTCTTACTCTCACACTCTCACACTCTCTCTCACACTCTCACACTCTCTCTCACACTCTCTCACAGAGATAGGGAGTGTTGTAGGAGCTGGAGAAGGTTACAGAGATAGGGAGGGTTGTAGGGGCTGGAGGAGGTTACAGAGATAGGGAGGGTTGTAGGAGCTGGAGGAGGTTACAGAGATACGGAGGGTTGTAGAGGCTGGAGAAGGTTACAGAGATAGGGAGGTTTGTAGGGGCTGGAGGAGGTTATAGAGATAGGGAGTGGTGTAGGGGCTGGAGGAGGTTACAGAGATAGGGAGGGTTGTAGGGGCTGGAGGAGGTTACAGAGATAGGGAGGGTTGTAGGAGCTGGAGGAGGTTACAGAGATACGGAGGGTTGTAGAGGCTGGAGAAGGTTACAGAGATAGGGAGGTTTGTAGGGGCTGGAGGAGGTTACAGAGATAGGGAGGGGTGTAGGGGCTGGAGGAAGTTACAGAGATGGGGAGCGTTGTAGGGGCTGGAGGAGGTTACAGAGATAGGGAGGGGTGTAGGAGCTGGAGGAGGTTACAGAGATAGGGAGGGTTGTAGGGGCTGGAGGAGGTTACAGAGATAGGGAGGGTTGTAGAGGCTGGAGGAGGTTACAGAGAAAGGGGCAATTGGCGGGGCTGGAGGTGGTTACAGAGATAGGGAGGGTTGTAGGGGCTGGAGGAGGTTATAGAGATAGGGAGGGTTGTAGGGGCTGGAGGAGGTTACAGAGATAGGGAACGTTGTAGGGGTTGGAGGAGGTTACAGAGATAGGAAGGGTTGTAGGGGCTGGAGGAGGTTACAGAGATAGGGAGGTTTGTAGGGACTGCAAGAGGTTACTGAAATAGGGAGGGTTGCAGGGGCTGGAGGAGGTTACAGAGAAAGGGAGAGTTGTAGGGGCTGGAGGAGGTTACAGAGATAGGGAGCGCGTTAGTGGTTGGAGAAGGTTACAGAGATAGGGAGGGTTATAGGGGCTGGAGGAGGTTACAGGGATAGGGAGGGTTATAGGGGCTGGAGGAGGGTACAGAGATAGGGAGGGTTGTAGGGGCTGGAGGAGGTTACAGAGATAGGGAGGGTTGTAGGAGCTGGAGGAGGTTACAGAGATAGGGAGTGAGCGGTGAGGAGGGACTTGGAAACATGGTTGTGAATTGTGAGGAGGAGATCTTTTCAGGGGACAGAAGCCGTGTTGGGAAATAACTGCGCTCGGCGAAATCAGCAATAGACACGAGACTATCGCACACCAAAGATTTCCTGTTTGTTGAAGGATGATGTTACTGCACAGTTCATCACTGCCCTTTACCCACAGTTATCCGCTGTAGTATGCTGTGTGCCAACGCAGAGTTGATGCCAGAGACAGTGACTGCATCACCTCCAGGCACAGATTGCTGACAGTCCGCTGTAAGCAAGCTGGAATGTTCCAGAAAAAAGACTCCGAGCAGCCTGCAAAGGAAAAGTTGTCTTCCTCAAAAACAGCCCATTCTGTGGTAGTTCAAGTCGATTATTCTGTGACTGAATTGACAATGCCTCTGGGGTCTGAGTGTCTCCTCCCCACAATAACCCATGATCCAGACTGATAATCGGCATGCAAGTCCTGAGGGTGTGCTGCACTGTCAGAGGGTTAGTCCTGAGGGAGTCCTGCACTGTCGGAGGGTTAGTACTGAGGGAGTGCTGCATTGTCCTTGGGTCAGTACTGAGGGAGTGCTGCACTGTCGGAGGGTCAGTACTGAGGGAGTGCTGCACTGTCGGAGGGTCAGTACTGAGGGTGTGCTGCACTGTCGGAGGGTCAGTACTGAGGGAGTGCTGCACTGTCGGAGGGTCAGTACTGAGGGAGTGCCGCACTGTCAGAGGGTCAGTACTGAGGGAGTGCTGCACTGTCGGAGGGTCAGTACTGAGGGTGTGCTGCACTGTCGGAGGGTCAGTACTGAGGGAGTGCTGCACTGTCGGAGGGTCAGTACTGAGGGAGTGCTGCACTGTCGGAGGGTTAGTACTGAGGGAGTGCAGCACTGTCGGAGGGTCAGTATTGAGGGAGTGCTGCACTGTGGGAGGGTCAGTACTGAGGGTGTGCTGCACTGTCGGAGGGTCAGTCCTGAGGGGGTGCAGCACTGTAGGAGGGTCAGTACTGAGGGAGTGCTGCACTGTCGGAGGGTCAGTACTGAGGGAGTGCTGCACTGTCGGAGGGTCAGTACTGAGGGAGTGCCGCACTGTCGGAGGGTCAGTACTGAGGGAGTGCCGCACTGTCGGAGGGTCAGTACTGAGGGAGTGCCGCACTGTCGGAGGGTCAGTACTGAGGGAGTGCCGCACTGTCGGAGGGTCAGTACTGAGGGAGTGCCGCACTGTCGGAGGGTCAGTACTGAGGGAGTGCTGCACTGTTGGAGGGTCATCACTGAGGGAGTGCTGCACTGTCAGAGGGTTAGTCCTGAGGGAGTCCTGCACTGTCGGAGGGTTAGTACTGAGGGAGTGCTGCACTGTCGGAGGGTTAGTACTGAGGGAGTGCTGCACTGTCGGAGGGTCAGTACTGAGGGAGTGCCGCACTGTCAGAGGGTCAGTACTGAGGGAGTGCTGCACTGTCGGAGGGTCAGTACTGAGGGTGTGCTGCACTGTCGGAGGGTCAGTACTGAGGGAGTGCTGCACTGTCGGAGTGTCAGTACTGAGGGAGTGCTGCACTGTCGGAGGGTCAGTACTGAGGGAGTGCTGCACTGTCGGAGGGTCAGTACTGAGGGAGTGCTGCACTGTCGGAGGGTTAGTACTGAGGGAGTGCAGCACTGTCGGAGGGTCAGTATTGAGGGAGTGCTGCACTGTGGGAGGGTCAGTACTGAGGGTGTGCTGCACTGTCGGAGGGTCAGTCCTGAGGGGGTGCAGCACTGTCGGAGGGTCAGTACTGAGGGAGTGCTGCACTGTCGGAGGGTCAGTACTGAGGGAGTGCTGCACTGTCGGAGGGTCAGTACTGAGGGAGTGCTGCACTGTCGGAGGGTCAGTACTGAGGGAGTGCTGCACTGTCGGAGGGTCAGTACTGAGGGAGTGCCGCACTGTCGGAGGGTCAGTACTGAGGGAGTGCCGCACTGTCGGAGGGTCAGTACTGAGGGAGTGCCGCACTGTCGGAGGGTCAGTACTGAGGGAGTGCCGCACTGTCGGAGGGTCAGTACTGAGGGAGTGCTGCACTGTTGGAGGGTCATCACTGAGGGAGTGCTGCACTGTCGGAGGGTCAGTACTGAGGGAGTGCTGCACTGTCAGAGGGTCAGTACTGAGGGAGTGCTGCACTGTCAGAGGGTCAGTACTGAGGGAGTGCTGCACTGTCGGAGGGTCAGTACTGAGGGAGTGCCGCACTGTCAGAGGGTCAGTACTGAGGGAGTGCCGCACTGTCAGAGGGTCAGTACTGAGGGAGTGCTGCACTGTCGGAGGGTCAGTACTGAGGGAGTGCTGCACTGTCAGAGGGTCAGTACTGAGGGAGTGCTGCACTGTGGGAGGGTCAGTACTGAGGGAGTGCTGCACTGTCAGAGGGTCAGTACTGAGGGAGTGCTGCACTGTCGGAGGGTCAGTACTGAGGGAGTGCTGCACTGTCAGAGGGTCAGTACTGAGGGAGTGCTGCACTGTCGGAGGGTCAGTACTGAGGGAGTGCTGCACTGTCGGAGGGTCAGTACTGAGGGAGTGCTGCACTGTCGGAGGTGCTGTGTTTCCGATGAGACATTAAACTGAGACTCCATCTGCCCTCTTGGGCGGGTGAGAAAGATCCCACAGCCACTATTTGGAAGAAGAGCAGGGGGGAGTTCTCCCCGGTGTCCCTGGGGCCAATATTTATCCCTCAACCAACATCACTAAAAACAGATGATCTGGGTCATTAACACATGGCTGTTTGTGGGATCTTGCTGTGCGCCAATTGGCTGCTGAGTTTCCTGCATTGTGACAGTGACCTCACTACAAAGAATGTTCTTCTTTGGCTGTGAAACTCTTTGGCACGTCCTGAGGTGGGGACAGGCACTAGGTAAATGTGACTGTGTTGTCCGGGTTGAGCTGGGTTAGAGACTGGTTGTTATCGGGAGCTGCTGGACGGGTTTCACTGTCCTGTACAAACTGCATATCCAGAGCGTCTCCCACTGTCTGCTACACATTCAACTCAGCCCAGCACCTCCCCAGCCCACTCCCTCTCACTCTGCCTCCAACAAACTGTCCCTCCCTCCCCCACCCCCTCCAGTCTCTCTCTCCCCCCTACAGTCCCTCCCTCCCTCCCCCCCCTACAGTCCCTCCCTCCCTCCCCCCCTACAGTCCCTCCCTCCCTCCCCCCCTACAGTCCCTCCCTCCCTCCCCCCTTACAGTCCCTCCCTCCCTCCCCCCCTACAGTCCCTCCCTCCCTCCCCCCCTACAGTCCCTCCCTCCCTCCCCCCCTACAGTCCCTCCCTCCCTCCCCCCCTACAGTCCCTCCCTCCCTCCCCCCTTACAGTCCCTCCCTCCCTCCCCCCCTACAGTCCCTCCCTCCCTCCCCCCCTACAGTCCCTCCCTCCCTCCCCCCCTACAGTCCCTCTCTCTCTCTCCCTCCCCCGCCCCCTCCAGTCTCTCTCTCCCTCCCCCGCCCCTCCAGTCCCTCCCCCACCCCCTCCAGTCTCTCCCACCCCCACCCCCTACAGTCTCTCTCCCTCCCCCACCCCCTCCAGTCCCTCCCTCCCCCCTACAGTCCCTCCCTCCCCCCTACAGTCCCTCCCTCCCTCCCCCCCGCTACAGTCCCTCCCTCCCTCCGCTACAGTCCCTCCCTCCCCCCTCCAGCCTCTCTCTCTCTCTCCCTCCCCCGCCCCCTCCAGTCTCTCTCTCCCTCCCCCACCCCTCCAGTCTCTCCCTCCCCCACTCCCTCCAGTCTCTCCCTCCCCCACCCCCTACAGTCTCTCTCCCTCCCCCACCCACTACAGTGCCTCTCTCTCCCCCTACAGTCTCTCTCTCTCTCTCCTCCCTACAGTCTCTCTCTCTCTCCCCCTCCAGTCTCCCTCTCTCTCCCCTACAGTCTCTCTCTCTCTCTCTCTCCCCCCTACAGTCTCTCTCTCTCTCCCCCTCCAGTCTCCCTCTCTCTCCCCTACAGTCTCTCTCTCTCTCTCTCTCTCTCCCCCCTACAGTCTCTCTCTCTCTCCCCCCTACAGTCTCTCTCTCTCTCTCCCCCCTACAGTCTCTCTCTCTCTCTCCCCCCTACAGTCTCTCTCTCTCTCTCCCCCCTACAGTCTCTCTCTCTCTCTCTCCCCTACAGTCTCTCTCTCTCTCTCTGCCCCCTACAGTCTCTCTCTCTCCCCCCTACAGTCTCTCCCTCTCTCTCCCCTACAGTCTCTCTCTCTCTCTCTCTCTCCCCCTACAGTCTCTCTCTCTCTCCCCCCTACAGTCTCTCTCTCTCTCCCCCCTACAGTCTCTCTCTCTCTCTCCCCCCTACAGTCTCTCTCTCTCTCTCTCCCCTACAGTCTCTCTCTCTCTGCCCCCTACAGTCTCTCTCTCTCCCCCCTACAGTCTCTCTCTCTCTCCCCCCTACAGTCTCTCTCTCTCTCTCCCCCTACAGTCTCTCCCTCCCCCGCCCCCTACAGTCTCTCTCTCTCTCTCCCTACAGTCTCTCTCTCTCTCCCCCCTACAGTCTCTCTCTCTCTCTCCCCCCTACAGTCTCTCTCTCTCTCTCCCCCCTACAGTCTCTCCCTCCTCCGCCCCCTACAGTCTCTCTCTCTCTCTCCCTCCAGTCTCTCTCTCCCTCCCCCGCCCCCTACAGTCTCTCTCTCTCTCCCCCCTACAGTCTCTCTCTCTCTCCCCCCTACAGTCTCTCTCTCTCTCTCCCCCCTACAGTCTCTCTCTCTCTCTCTCCCCTACAGTCTCTCTCTCTCTCTCTCTGCCCCCTACAGTCTCTCTCTCTCTCTCTCCCCTACAGTCTCTCTCTCTCTCTCTGCCCCCTACAGTCTCTCTCTCTCCCCCCTACAGTCTCTCTCTCTCTCCCCCTACAGTCTCTCTCTCTCTCTCCCCCCTACAGTCTCTCCCTCCCCCGCCCCCTACAGTCTCTCTCTCTCTCTCCCTACAGTCTCTCTCTCTCTCCCCCCTACAGTCTCTCCCTCCCCCGCCCCCTACAGTCTCTCTCTCTCTCTCCCTCCAGTCTCTCTCTCCCTCCCCCGCCCCCTACAGTCTCTCTCTCCCCCCTACAGTCTCTCCCTCCCCCACCCCCTCCAGTCTCTCTCTCCCTCCCCCACCCCCTACAGTCTCTCTCTCTCTCCCCCCTCCAGTCTCTCTCCTCTCTTTCTATCTCTGGACCCTCCAGTTTCTCTCTCTCTCTCTCTCTCTCTCTGGTTTCTTTCTCGCTGTCTCTATCCTCTGAGCTCCCTTCCCCCTCCCCTGTTGTGCTTCTCCCTTTCTGACGACTCCTCTCCTGATCTCTGGGTGGGTGATTCATTCTCTGCCCCTGAGCCTCCATTGCCTCCTCCCTCTGCTTCCCCGACTCACTCTGCCCCTGCTCCTCACCAGCCTGGAGCACATTTACCCAACGACAGGCCCCAACCTGGGCACAGTGAGCGAGGGAGGGACATTGAGGGAGGGAGGAGATTAGGGGACAGAGGGTGTGAGGGGGGCAGGGAGGGAGAAAGAGGGGGAGGGAATTGGCGGGGGGAGGGAATTGGGGGAGGGAGGGAGCGAGGGTGGTGGGGGAGGGAGAGGGAGGGGGTTGAGGAGGGAGGGAGAGAGGAAGGGGGGAGGAAGGGAGAGACAGAGGGCGTAGGGGAAGGAGGGAGAGAGATGGAAGGGGTAGGGGAGGGAGTGAGGGAGGGGTGGGGGAGGGAGGGAGAGAGAGGGAGGGGGTAGGGGTGGGGAGGGAAGGGGGTGGGGGAGGGAGGGATAGCGTGAGGAGGGAGGGGGAGGGGCTGCAGGAGGGAGATTGACGGGGAGAGAGAGAGGGGGTTTGTGGGAGAGTGGGGGCTGAGGAAGAGGGTGTTTGGGGGAGAGTGGGGGCTGAGGAAGAGGGGGTTTGGGGGAGAGTGGGGGCTGAGGAAGAGGGTGTTTGGGGGAGAGTGGGGGCTGAGGAAGAGGGGGTTGGGGGAGAGTGGGGGCTGAGGAAGAGGGGGTTGGGGGAGAGTGGGGGCTGAGGAAGAGGGTGTTTGGGGGAGAGTGGGGGGGCTGAGGAAGAGGGGGGTTGGGGGAGAGTGGGGGCTGAGGAGAGGGGGTTGGGGGAGGTGGGGGC
>NW_027597821.1:0-64461 GCF_964194155.1 Cetorhinus maximus | reverse complement strand
GCACAGTCAGCTCTCTCACTCTCGCGCACAAGTCAGCTCTCTCAATTCTCATAAACTCTCGCGCACGGTCTTATCTCACATTCTCACACACGTCTGCTCTCTCCCACTCTCCCACACAGTCAGCTCCCTCAATCTCGCGCACAGTCAGCTCTCACGCTCTCGCGCACAGTCAGCTCTCTCACTCTCCCGCACAGTCAGCTCTCTCATCTCGCGCACAGTCTGCTCTCTCACTCACACGTACAGTAAGCTCTGTCGCTCTCCCGCACAGTCAGCTCTCTCACTCTCGCGCACAGTCAGCTCTCTCACTCTCTTGCACAGTCAGCTCTCTCACTCTCGCGCACAGTTCTGCTCTCTCACTCTCACGCACAGTCTGCTCTCTCACTCCGCGCACAGTCAGCTCTCTCACTCTCGCGCACAGTCAGCTCTCTCAATCTCGCGCACAGTCTGCTCTCTCACTCTCGCGCACGGTCTTATCTCACATTCTCACACACAGTCTGCTCTCTCACTCTCCCGCACAGTCAGCTCTCTCACTCTCGTGAACAGTCAGCTCTCTCGCTCTCGCGCACAGTCTGCTCTCGCTCTCCCGCACAGTCTGCTCTCACGCTCTCGCGCACAGTCTGCTCTCACTCTCGCGCACAGTCTGCTCGTTCACTCCTCGTGCACAGTCAGCTCTCTCACTCTCCCGCACAGTCAGCTCTCTCACTCTTGCGCACAGTCTGCTCTCTCACTCTCGCGCACAGTCTGCTCTCTCTCTCTCGTGCACAGTCTGCTCTCTCACTCTCGCGCACAGTCTGCTCTCTCTCTCTCGTGCACAGTCTGCTCTCTCACTCTCACGTACAGTCAGCTCTCTTGCTGTCCCGCACAGTCCGCTCCCTCACTCTCGCGCACGGTCAGCTCTCACGCTCTCGCACACAGTCAGCTCTCTCACTCTCCCGCACAGTCAGCTCTCTCGCTCTCCCGCACAGTCAGCTCTCTCACTCTCGCGCACAGTCTGCTCTCTCACTCTCGCGCACAGTCAGCACTCTCAATCTCGCACACAGTCTGCTCTCTCACTCTCGCGCACAATCTGCGCTCTCACTCTCCCACACAGTCTGCTCTCTCGCTCTCATGCACAGTCTGCTCTCTCACTCTCGCGCACTGTCAGCTCTCTTACTCTCGCGCACTGTCAGCTCTCTCACTCTCGCGCACAATCAGCTCCCTCACTCTCGCGCACATTCTGCTCTCTCGCTCTCACGCACAGTCTGCTCTCTCACTCTCGCGCAGAGTCAGCTCTCTCGCTCTCGCGCACAGTCAGCTCTCTCACTCTCGCACACAGTCAGCTCTCTGTCTCTCGCGCACAGTCAGCTCTCTCGCTCTTGCGCACCTTCTGCTCTCTCGCTCTCACGCACAGTCAGCTCTCTCACTCTCACGCACAGTCAGCTCTCTCGCTCTCGCGCACAGTCTGCTCTCTCACTCCTCGCGCACGGTCTGATCTCACATTCTCGTGCACAGTTTCCTCTCTCACTCTCCCGCACAGTCAGCTCTCTCACTCTCGCGCACAGTCAGCTCACTCGCTCTCGCGCACAGTCTGCTCTCACTCTCCCGCACAATCTGCTCTCTCGCTCTCGCGCACAGTCTGCTCTCACTCTCGCGCAATGTCTGCTCTCTCACTATCGCGCACAGTCAGCTCTCTCACTCTCCCGCACAGTCAGCTCTCTCACTCTCACGCACAGTCTGCTCTCTCACTCTCGCGCACAGTCTGCTCTCTCACTCTCGCGCACAGTCTGCTCTCTCACTCTGACGTACAGTCAGCTCTCTTGCTCTCCCACACAGTCAGCTCCCTCACTCTCGCGCACAGTCAGCTCTCACGCTCTCACGCACAGTCAGCTCTCTCACTCTCCCGCACAGTCAGCTCTCTCACTCTCGCGCACAGTCTGCTCTCTCACTCTCACGTACAGTAAGCTCTGTCGCTCTCCCGCACAGTCAGCTCTCTCACTCTCGCGCACAGTCAGCTCTCTCACTCTCTCGCACAGTCAGCTCTCTCACTCTCACGCACAGTCTGCTCTCTCACTCGCGCACAGTCTGCTCTCTCACTCTCGCGCACAGTCAGCTCTCTCACTCTCGCGCACAGTCAGCTCTCTCAATCTCGCGCACAGTCTGCTCTCTCACTCTCGCGCACGGTCTTATCTCACATTCTCACACACAGTCTGCTCTCTCACTCTCCCACACAGTCAGCTCCCTCACTCTCGCGCACAGTCAGCTCTCACGCTCTCGCGCACAGTCAGCTCTCTCACTCTCCCGCACAGTCAGCTCTCTCATCTCGCGCACAGTCTGCTCTCTCACTCTCACGTACAGTAAGCTCTGTCGCTCTCCCGCACAGTCAGCTTTCTCACTCTCGCGCACAGTCAGCTCTCTCACTCTCTCGCACAGTCAGCTCTCTCACTCTCGCGCACAGTCTGCTCTCTCACTCTCACGCACAGTCTGCTCTCTCACTCTCGCGCACAGTCAGCTCTCTCACTCTCGCGCACAGTCAGCTCTCTCAATCTCGCGCACAGTCTGCTCTCTCACTCTCGCGCACGGTCTTATCTCACATTCTCACACACAGTCTGCTCTCTCACTCTCCCGCACAGTCAGCTCTCTCACTCTCGTGAACAGTCAGCTCTCTCGCTCTCGCGCACAGTCTGCTCTCGCTCTCCCGCACAGTCTGCTCTCACGCTCTCGCGCACAGTCTGCTCTCGCTCTCGCGCACAGTCTGCTCTTTCACTCTCGTGCACAGTCAGCTCTCTCACTCTCCCGCACAGTCAGCTCTCTCACTCTTGCGCACAGTCTGCTCTCTCACTCTCGCGCACAGTCTGCTCTCTCTCTCTCGTGCACAGTTTGCTCTCTCACTCTCACGTACAGTCAGCTCTCTTGCTCTCCCGCACAGTCCGCTCCCTCACTCTCGCGCACGGTCAGCTCTCACGCTCTCGCACACAGTCAACTATCTCACTCTCCCGCACAGTCAGCTCTCTCTCTCTCCCGCACAGTCAGCTCTCTCACTCTCGCGCACAGTCTGCTCTCTCACTCTCGCGCACAGTCAGCACTCTCACTCTCGCACACAGTCTGCTCTCTCACTCTCGCGCACAATCTGCTCTCTCGCTCTCCCGCACAGTCTGCTCTCCCACTCTCGTGCACAGTCTGCTCTCTCACTCTCCCGCACATTCAGCTCTCTCACTCTCCCGCACAGTCAGCTCTCTCACTCTCGCGCACAGTCTGCTCTCTCACTCTCACGTACAGTAAGCTCTGTCGCTCTCCCGCACAGTCAGCTCTCTCACTCTCGCGCACAGTCTGCTCTCTCAGTCTCGCGCACAGTCTGCTCTCTCACTCTCGCGCACAGTCAGCTCTCTCACTCTCGCGCACAGTCAGCTCTCTCAATCTCGCGCACAGTCAGCTCTCTCACTCTCGCGCACAGTCAGCTATCTCGCTCTCCCGCACAGTCTGCTCTCTCGCTCTCACGTACAGTCTGCTCTCTCACTCTCGCGCTCAGTCAGCTCTCTCGCTCTCGCGCACAGTAAGCTCTCTCACTCTCGCGCACAGTCTGCTCTCTCACTCTCACGCACAGTCAGCTCTCTCACTCTCTCGCACAGTCAGCTCTCCCGCTCTCGCGCACAGTCTGCTCTCTCGCTCTCGCGTACAGTCAGCTCCCTCACACTCACGCACAGTCAGCTCTCTCACTCTCGCGCACAGTCTGCTCTCTCACTCTCGCGCACAGTCTGCTCTCTCACCCTCCCGCACAGTCTGCTCTCTCGCTCTCCCGCACAGTCTGCTCTCTCACTCTCGCGCACAGTCTGCTCTCTCACTCTCCCGCACAGTCAGCTCTCTCACTCTCGCGCACAGTCTGCTCTCTCACTCTCGCGCACAATCTGCTCTCTCACTCTCGCGCATTGTCTGCTCTCTCACTCTCGTGCACAGTCTGCTCTCTCACTCTCGCGCAGAGTCTGCTCTCTCACTCTCCCGCACAGTCAGCTCTCTCGCTCTACCGCACAGTCAGCTCTCTCACTCTCGCGCACAGTCTGCTCTCTCACTCTCGCGCACAGTCAGCACTCTCACTCTCGCGCACAGTCTGCTCTCTCACTCTCGCGCACAATCTGCTCTCTCGCTCTCCCGCACAGTCTGCTCTCCCACTCTCGTGCACAGTCTGCTCTCTCACTCTCCCGCACAGTCAGCTCTCTCATCTCGCGCACAGTCTGCTCTCTCACTCTCACGTACAGTAAGCTCTGTCGCTCTCCCGCACAGTCAGCTCTCTCACTCTCGCGCACAGTCAGCTCTCTCACTCTCTCGCACAGTCAGCTCTCTCACTCTCGCACACAGTCTGCTCTCTCACTCTCGCGCACAGTCAGCTCTCTCACTCTCGCGCACAGTCAGCTCTCTCACTCTCGCGCACAGTCAGCTCTCTCAATCTCGCGCACAGTCTGCTCTCTCACTCTCGCGCACGGTCTTATCTCACATTCTCACACACAGTCTGCTCTCTCACTCTCCCGCACAGTCAGCTCTCTCACTCTCGTGAACAGTCAGCTCTATCGCTCTCGCGCACAGTCTGCTCTCGCTCTCCCGCACAGTCTGCTCTCACGCTCTCGCGCACAGTCTGCTCTCACTCTCGCGCACAGTCTGCTCTTTCACTCTCGTGCACAGTCAGCTCTCTCACTCTCCCGCACAGTCAGCTCTCTCACTCTTGCGCACAGTCTGCTCTCTCACTCTCGCGCACAGTCTGCTCTCTCTCTCTCGTGCACAGTCTGCTCTCTCACTCTCCCGCACAGTCAGCTCTCTCACTCTCGCGCACAGTCTGCTCTCTCACTCTCACGCACAGTCTGCTCTCTCACTCTCGCGCACAGTCAGCTCTCTCACTCTCGCGCACAGTCAGCACTCTCAATCTCGCGCACAGTCTGCTCTCTCACTCTCGCGCACGGTCTTATCTCACATTCTCACACACAGTCTGCTCTCTCACTCTCCCGCACAGTCAGCTCTCTCACTCTCGTGAACAGTCAGCTCTCTCGCTCTCGCGCACAGTCTGCTCTCGCTCTCCCGCACTGTCTGCTCTCACGCTCTCGCGCACAGTCTGCTCTCACTCTCGCGCACAGTCTGCTCTTTCACTCTCGTGCACAGTCAGCTCTCTCACTCTCGCACACAGTCTGCTCTCTCACTCTCGCGCACAATCTGCGCTCTCACTCTCCCACACAGTCTGCTCTCTCGCTCTCACGCACAGTCTGCTCTCTCACTCTCCCGCACAGTCAGCTCTCTCACTCTCGCGCACAGTCTGCTCTCTCACTCTCACGTACAGTCAGCTCTCTTGCTCTCCCGCACAGTCCGCTCCCTCACTGTCGCGCACGGTCAGCTCTCACGCTCTCGCACACAGTCAGCTCTCTCACTCTCCCGCACAGTCAGCTCTCTCGCTCTCCCGCACAGTCAGCTCTCTCACTCTCGCGCACAGTCTGCTCTCTCACTCTCGCGCACAGTCAGCACTCTCACTCTCGCACACAGTCTGCTCTCTCACTCTCGCGCACAATCTGCGCTCTCACTCTCCCACACAGTCTGCTCTCTCGCTCTCACGCACAGTCTGCTCTCTCACTCTCGCGCACTGTCAGCTCTCTTACTCTCGCGCACTGT
Source organism: Cetorhinus maximus (assembly GCF_964194155.1). Taxonomy (NCBI): domain Eukaryota; kingdom Metazoa; phylum Chordata; class Chondrichthyes; order Lamniformes; family Cetorhinidae; genus Cetorhinus; species Cetorhinus maximus. The sequence goes on along the minus strand of NW_027597821.1, from coordinate 58,839 downwards.
CAGCTCTCTCACTCTCGCGCACAATCAGCTCCCTCACTCTCGCGCACATTCTGCTCTCTCGCTCTCACGCACAGTCTGCTCTCTCACTCTCGCGCAGCGTCAGCTCTCTCGCTCTCGCGCACAGTCAGCTCTCTCACTCTCGCACACAGTCAGCTCTCTGTCTCTCGCGCACAGTCAGCTCTCTCGCTCTTGCGCACCTTCTGCTCTCTCGCTCTCACGCACAGTCAGCTCTCTCACTCTCACGCACAGTCAGCTCTCTCGCTCTCGCGCACAGTCTGCTCTCTCACTCTCGCGCACGGTCTGATCTCACATTCTCGTGCACAGTTTCCTCTCTCACTCTCCCGCACAGTCAGCTCTCTCACTCTCGCGCACAGTCAGCTCACTCGCTCTCGCGCACAGTCTGCTCTCACTCTCCCGCACAATCTGCTCTCTCGCTCTCGCGCACAGTCTGCTCTCACTCTCGCGCAATGTCTGCTCTCTCACTATCGCGCACAGTCAGCTCTCTCACTCTCCCGCACAGTCAGCTCTCTCACTCTCGCGCACAGTCTGCTCTCTCACTCTCGCGCACAGTCTGCTCTCTCACTCTCGCGCACAGTCTGCTCTCTCACTCTGACGTACAGTCAGCTCTCTTGCTCTCCCACACAGTCAGCTCCCTCACTCTCGCGCACAGTCAGCTCTCACGCTCTCACGCACAGTCAGCTCTCTCACTCTCCCGCACAGTCAGCTCTCTCACTCTCGCGCACAGTCTGCTCTCTCACTCTCACGTACAGTAAGCTCTGTCGCTCTCCCGCACAGTCAGCTCTCTCACTCTCGCGCACAGTCAGCTCTCTCACTCTCTCGCACAGTCAGCTCTCTCACTCTCACGCACAGTCTGCTCTCTCACTCTCGCGCACAGTCTGCTCTCTCACTCTCGCGCACAGTCAGCTCTCTCACTCTCGCGCACAGTCAGCTCTCTCAATCTCGCGCACAGTCTGCTCTCTCACTCTCGCGCACGGTCTTATCTCACATTCTCACACACAGTCTGATCTCTCACTCTCCCACACAGTCAGCTCCCTCACTCTCGCGCACAGTCAGCTCTCACGCTCTCGCGCACAGTCAGCTCTCTCACTCTCCCGCACAGTCAGCTCTCTCATCTCGCGCACAGTCAGCACTCTCACTCTCGCGCACAGTCTGCTCTCTCACTCTCGCGCACAATCTGCTCTCTCGCTCTCCCGCACAGTCTGCTCTCCCACTCTCGTGCACAGTCTGCTCTCTCACTCTCCCGCACTGTCAGCTCTCTCATCTCGCGCACAGTCTGCTCTCTCACTCTCACGTACAGTAAGCTCTGTCGCTCTCCCGCACAGTCAGCTCTCTCACTCTCGCGCACAGTCAGCTCTCTCACTCTCTCGCACAGTCAGCTCTCTCACTCTCGCACACAGTCTGCTCTCTCACTCTCGCGCACAGTCAGCTCTCTCACTCTCTCGCACAGTCAGCTCTCTCACTCTCACGCACAGTCTGCTCTCTCACTCTCGCGCACAGTCTGCTCTCTCACTCTCGCGCACAGTCAGCTCTCTCACTCTCGCGCACAGTCATCTCTCTCAATCTCGCGCACAGTCTGCTCTCTCACTCTCGCGCACGGTCTTATCTCACATTCTCACACACAGTCTGATCTCTCACTCTCCCACACAGTCAGCTCCCTCACTCTCGCGCACAGTCAGCTCTCACGCTCTCGCGCACAGTCAGCTCTCTCACTCTCCCGCACAGTCAGCTCTCTCATCTCGCGCACAGTCAGCACTCTCACTCTCGCGCACAGTCTGCTCTCTCACTCTCGCGCACAATCTGCTCTCTCGCTCTCCCGCACAGTCTGCTCTCCCACTCTCGTGCACAGTCTGCTCTCTCACTCTCCCGCACTGTCAGCTCTCTCATCTCGCGCACAGTCTGCTCTCTCACTCTCACGTACAGTAAGCTCTGTCGCTCTCCCGCACAGTCAGCTCTCTCACTCTCGCGCACAGTCAGCTCTCTCACTCTCTCGCACAGTCAGCTCTCTCACTCTCGCACACAGTCTGCTCTCTCACTCTCGCGCACAGTCTGCTCTCTCACTCTCGCGCACAGTCAGCTCTCTCACTCTCGCGCACAGTCAGCTCTCTCAATCTCGCGCACAGTCTGCTCTCTCACTCTCGCGCACGGTCTTATCTCACATTCTCACACACAGTCTGCTCTCTCACTCTCCCGCACAGTCAGCTCTCTCACTCTCGTGAACAGTCAGCTCTCTCGCTCTCGCGCACAGTCTGCTCTCGCTCTCCCGCACAGTCTGCTCTCACGCTCTCGCGCACAGTCTGCTCTCACTCTCGCGCACAGTCTGCTCTTTCACTCTCGTGCACAGTCAGCTCTCTCACTCTCCCGCACAGTCAGCTCTCTCACTCTTGCGCACAGTCTGCTCTCTCACTCTCGCGCACAGTCTGCTCTCTCTCTCTCGTGCACAGTCTGCTCTCTCACTCTCACGTACAGTCAGCTCTCTTGCTCTCCCGCACAGTCCGCTCCCTCACTGTCGCGCACGGTCAGCTCTCACGCTCTCGCACACAGTCAGCTCTCTCACTCTCCCGCACAGTGAGCTCTCTCGCTCTCCCGCACAGTCAGCTCTCTCACTCTCGCGCACAGTCTGCTCTCTCACTCTCGCGCACAGTCTGCTCTCTCACTCTCGCGCACAGTCAGCTCTCTCACTCTCGCGCACAGTCAGCTCTCTCAATCTCGCGCACAGTCTGCTCTCTCACTCTCGCGCACGATCTTATCTCACATTCTCACACACAGTCTGCTCTCTCACTCTCCCGCACAGTCAGCTCTCTCACTCTCGTGAACAGTCAGCTCTCTCGCTCTCGCGCACAGTCTGCTCTCGCTCTGCCGCACAGTCTGCTCTCACGCTCTCGCGCACAGTCTGCTCTCACTCTCGCGCACAGTCTGCTCTTTCACTCTCGTGCACAGTCAGCTCTCTCACTCTCCCGCACAGTCAGCTCTCTCACTCTCGCGCACAGTCTGCTCTCTCACTCTCGCGCACAGTCTGCTCTCTCTCTCTCGTGCACAGTCTGCTCTCTCACTCTCACGTACAGTCAGCTCTCTTGCTCTCCCGCACAGTCCGCTCCCTCACTCTCGCGCACGGTCAGCTCTCACGCTCTCGCACACAGTCAGCTCTCTCACTCTCCCGCACAGTCAGCTCTCTCGCTCTCCCGCACAGTCAGCTCTCTCACTCTCGCGCACAGTCTGCTCTCTCACTCTCGCGCACAGTCAGCACTCTCACTCTCGCACACAGTCTGCTCTCTCACTCTCGCGCACAATCTGCGCTCTCACTCTCCCACACAGTCTGCTCTCTCGCTCTCAAGCACAGTCTGCTCTCTCACTCTCGCGCACTGTCAGCTCTCTTACACTCGCGCACTGTCAGCTCTCTCACTCTCGCGCACAATCAGCTCCCTCACTCTCGCGCACATTCTGCTCTCTCGCTCTCACGCACAGTCTGCTCTCTCACTCTCGCGCAGAGTCAGCTCTCTCGCTCTCGCGCACAGTCAGCTCTCTCACTCTCGCACACAGTCAGCTCTCTGTCTCTCGCGCACAGTCAGCTCTCTCGCTCTTGCGCACCTTCTGCTCTCTCGCTCTCACACACAGTCAGCTCTCTCACTCTCACGCGCAGTCAGCTCTCTCGCTCTCGCGCACAGTCTGCTCTCTCACTCTCGCGCACGGTCTGATCTCACATTCTCGTGCACAGTTTCCTCTCTCACTCTCCCGCACAGTCAGCTCTCTCACTCTCGCGCACAGTCAGCTCACTCGCTCTCGCGCACAGTCTGCTCTCACTCTCCCGCACAATCTGCTCTCTCGCTCTCGCGCACAGTCTGCTCTCACTCTCGCGCAATGTCTGCTCTCTCACTATCGCGCACAGTCAGCTCTCTCACTCTCCCGCACAGTCAGCTCTCTCACTCTCGCGCACAGTCTGCTCTCTCACTCTCGCGCACAGTCTGCTCTCTCACTCTCGCGCACAGTCTGCTCTCTCACTCTGACGTACAGTCAGCTCTCTTGCTCTCCCACACAGTCAGCTCCCTCACTCTCGCGCACAGTCAGCTCTCACGCTCTCACGCACAGTCAGCTCTCTCACTCTCCCGCACAGTCAGCTCTCTCACTCTCGCGCACAGTCTGCTCTCTCACTCTCACGTACAGTAAGCTCTGTCACTCTCCCGCACAGTCAGCTCTCTCACTCTCGCGCACAGTCAGCTCTCTCACTCTCTCGCACAGTCAGCTCTCTCACTCTCACGCACAGTCTGCTCTCTCACTCTCGCGCACAGTCTGCTCTCTCACTCTCGCGCACAGTCAGCTCTCTCACTCTCGCGCACAGTCAGCTCTCTCAATCTCGCGCACAGTCTGCTCTCTCACTCTCGCGCACGGTCTTATCTCACATTCTCACACACAGTCTGCTCTCTCACTCTCCCACACAGTCAGCTCCCTCACTCTCGCGCACAGTCAGCTCTCACGCTCTCGCGCACAGTCAGCTCTCTCACTCTCCCGCACAGTCAGCTCTCTCATCTCGCGCACTGTCTGCTCTCTCACTCTCACGTACAGTAAGCTCTGTCGCTCTCCCGCACAGTCAGCTCTCTCACTCTCGTGCACAGTCAGCTCTCTCACTCTCTCGCACAGTCAGCTCTCTCACTCTCGCGCACAGTCTGCTCTCTCACTCTCACGCACAGTCTGCTCCCTCACTCTCGCGCACAGTCAGCTCTCTCACTCTCGCGCACAGTCAGCTCTCTCAATCTCGCGCACAGTCTGCTCTCTCACTCTCGCGCACGGTCTTATCTCACATTCTCACACACAGTCTGCTCTCTCACTCTCCCGCACAGTCAGCTCTCTCACTCTCGTGAACAGTCAGCTCTCTCGCTCTCGCGCACAGTCTGCTCTCGCTCTCCCGCACAGTCTGCTCTCACGCTCTCGCGCACAGTCTGCTCTCACTCTCGCGCACTGTCTGCTCTTTCACTCTCGTGCACAGTCAGCTCTCTCACTCTCCCGCACAGTCAGCTCTCTCACTCTTGCGCACAGTCTGCTCTCTCACTCTCGCGCACAGTCTGCTCTCTCTCTCTCGTGCACAGTCTGCTCTCTCACTCTCACGTACAGTCAGCTCTCTTGCTCTCCCGCACAGTCCGCTCCCTCACTGTCGCGCACGGTCAACTCTCACGCTCTCGCACACAGTCAGCTCTCTCACTCTCCCGCACAGTGAGCTCTCTCGCTCTCCCGCACAGTCAGCTCTCTCACTCTCGCGCACAGTCTGCTCTCTCACTCTCGCGCACAGTCTGCTCTCTCACTCTCGCGCACAGTCAGCTCTCTCACTCTCGCGCACAGTCAGCTCTCTCAATCTCGCGCACAGTCTGCTCTCTCACTCTCGCGCACGGTCTTATCTCACATTCTCACACACAGTCTGCTCTCTCACTCACCCGCACAGTCAGCTCTCTCACTCTCGTGAACAGTCAGCTCTCTCGCTCTCGCGCACAGTCTGCTCTCTCTCTCCCGCACAGTCTGCTCTCACGCTCTCGCGCACAGTCTGCTCTCACTCTCGCGCACAGTCTGCTCTTTCACTCTCGTGCACAGTCAGCTCTCTCACTCTCCCGCACAGTCAGCTCTCTCACTCTCGCGCACAGTCTGCTCTCTCACTCTCGCGCACAGTCTGCTCTCTCTCTCTCGTGCACAGTCTGCTCTCTCACTCTCACGTACAGTCAGCTCTCTTGCTCTCCCGCACAGTCCGCTCCCTCACTCTCGCGCACGGTCAGCTCTCACGCTCTCGCACACAGTCAACTCTCTCACTCTCCCGCACAGTCAGCTCTCTCTCTCTCCCGCACAGTCAGCTCTCTCACTCTCGGGCACAGTCTGCTCTCTCACTCTTGCGCACAGTCAGCACTCTCACTCTCGCACACAGTCTGCTCTCTCACTCTCGCGCACAATCTGCTCTCTCGCTCTCCCACACAGTCTGCTCTCCCACTCTCGTGCACAGTCTGCTCTCTCACTCTCCCGCACATTCAGCTCTCTCACTCTCCCGCACAGTCAGCTCTCTCACTCTCGCGCACAGTCTGCTCTCTCACTCTCACGTACAGTAAGCTCTGACGCTCTCCCGCACAGTCAGCTCTCTCACTCTTGCGCACAGTCAGCTCTCTCACTCTCTCGCACAGTCAGCTCTCTCTCTCTCGCGCACAGTCTGCTCTCTCACTCTCGCGCACAGTCTGCTCTCTCACTCTCGCGCACAGTCAGCTCTCTCACTCTCGCGCACAGTCAGCTCTCTCAATCTCGCGCACAGTCAGCTCTCTCACTCTCGCGCACAGTCAGCTATCTCGCTCTCCCGCACAGTCTGCTCTCTCGCTCTCACGTACAGTCTGCTCTCTCACTCTCGCGCACAGTCAGCTCTCTCGCTCTCGCGCACAGTAAGCTCTCTCACTCTCGCGCACAGTCAGCTCTCTCACTCTCATGCACAGTCAGCTCTCTCACTCTCTCTCACAGTCAGCTCTCCCGCTCTCGCGCACAGTCTGCTCTCTCGCTCTCGCGTACAGTCAGCTCCCTCACACTCACGCACAGTCAACTCTCTCACTCTCGCGCACAGTCTGCTCTCTCACTCTCGCGCACAGTCTGCTCTCTCACCCTCCCGCACAGTCTGCTCTCTCGCTCTCCCGCACAGTCTGCTCTCTCACTCTCGCGCACAGTCTGCTCTCTCACTCTCCCGCACAGTCAGCTCTCTCACTCTCGCGCACAGTCTGCTCTCTCACTCTCGCGCACAGTCTGCTCTCTCACTCTCGCGCACAGTCTGCTCTCTCACTCTCGCGCACAATCTGCTCTCTCACTCTCGCGCATAGTCTGCTCTCTCACTCTCGTGCACAGTCTGCTCTCTCACTCTCGCGCAGAGTCTGCTCTCTCACTCTCCCGCACAGTCAGCTCTCTCGCTCTACCGCACAGTCAGCTCTCTCACTCTCGCGCATAGTCTGCTCTCTCACTCTCGCGCACAGTCAGCACTCTCACTCTCCCGCACAGTCAGCTCTCTCACTCTCGCGCACAGTCTGCTCTCTCACTCTCGCGCACAGTCTGCTCTCTCACTCTCGCGCACAGTCTGCTCTCTCACTCTCGCGCACAATCTGCTCTCTCACTCTCGCGCATAGTCTGCTCTCTCACTCTCGTGCTCAGTCTGCTCTCTCACTCTAGCGCAGAGTCTGCTCTCTCACTCTCCCGCACAGTCAGCTCTCTCGCTCTACCGCACAGTCAGCTCTCTCACTCTCGCGCACAGTCTGCTCTCTCACTCTCGCGCACAGTCAGCACTCTCACTCTCGCGCACAGTCTGCTCTCTCTCTCTCGCGTACAATCTGCTCTCTCACTCTCCCGCACAGTCTGCTCTCCCACTCTCGTGCACAGTCTGCTCTCTCACTCTCCCGCACATTCAGCTCTCTCACTCTCCCGCACAGTCAGCTCTCTCACTCTCGCGCACAGTCAGCTCTCTCACTCTCTCGCACAGTCAGCTCTCTCACTCTCGCGCACAGTTTGCTCTCTCACTCTCGCGCACAGTCTGCTCTCTCACTCTCGCGCACAGTCAGCTCTCTCACTCTCGCGCACAGTCAGCTCTCTCAATCTCGCGCACAGTCTGCTCTCTCACTCTCCCGCACAGTCAGCTCTCTCACTCTCATGCACAGTCTGCTCTCTCGCTCTCGCGCACAGTCTGCTCTCTCACTCTCGCGCACAGTCTGCTCTCTCACTCTCGCGCACAATCTGCTCTCTCACTCTCGCGCAGAGTCTGCTCTCTCACTCTCGTGCACAGTCTGCTCTCTCACTCTCGCGCACGGTCTTATCTCACTTTCTCACGCACAGTCTGCTCTCTCACTCTCCAGCACAGTCAGCTCTCTCACTCTCGCGCACAGTCAGCTCTCTCGCTCTGGCGCACAGTCTGCTCTCTCACTCTCCCGCACAGTCTGCTCTCTCACTCTCCCGCACAGTCAGCTCTCTCACTCTCGCGCACAGTCAGCTCTCTCGCTCTGGCGCACAGTCTGCTCTCGCTCTCCCGCACAGTCTCCTCTCACGCTCTCGCGCACAGTCTGCTCTCACTCTCGCGCACAGTCTGCTCTTTCACTCTCGTGCACAGTCAGCTCTCTCACTCTCCCGCACAGTCAGCTCTCTCACTCTCGTGCAAAGTCTGCTCACTCTCTCTCGCGCACAGTCTGCTCTCTGACTCTCGTGCACAGTCTGCTCTCTCACTCTCACGTACAGTCAGCTCTCTTGCTCTCCCACACAGTCAGCTCCCTCACTCTCGCGCACAGTCAGCTCTCTCACTCTCGTGCACGGTCTACTCTCTCACTCTCGCGCACAGTCAGCACTCTCACTCTCGCGCACAGTCTGCTCTCTCACTCTCGCGCACAATCTGCTCTCTCACTCTCCCACACAGTCTGCTCTCTCGCTCTCACGCACAGTCTGCTCTCTCACTCTCGCGCACAGTCAGCTCTCTCACTCTCGCGCACATTGAGCTCTCTCACTCTCGCGCACAGTCAGCTCTCTCACTCTCGCACACAGTCAGCTCTCTCGCTCTCCCGCACAGCCTGCTCTCTCGCTCTCATGCACAGTCTGCTCTCACACTCTCGCACACAGTCAGCTCTCTTGCTCTCGCGCACAGTCAGCTCTCTCACTCTCGCGCACAATCTGCTCTCTCACTCTCACCTACAGTCAGCTCATCGCTCTCCAGCACAGTCAGCTCCCTCACACTCACGCACAGTCAGCTCTCTCACTCTCCCGCACAGTCTGCTCTCTCGCTCTCCCGCACAGTCTGCTCTCTCACTCTCGCGGACAGTCTGCTCTCGCTCTCCCGCACAGTCTGCTCTCACGCTCTCGCGCACAGTCTGCTCTCACTCTCGCGCACAGTCTGCTCTTTCACTCTCGTGCACAGTCAGCTCTCTCACTCTCCCGCACAGTCAGCTCTCTCACTCTCGCGCACAGTCTGCTCTCTCACTCTCGCGCACAGTCTGCTCTCTCTCTCTCGTGCACAGTCTGCTCTCTCACTCTCACGTACAGTCAGCTCTCTTGCTCTCCCGCACAGCCCGCTCCCTCACTCTGGCGCACGGTCAGCTCTCACGCTCTCGCGCACAGTCAGCTCTCTCACTCTCCCGCACAGTCAGCTCTCTCGCTCTCCCGCACAGTCAGCTCTCTCACTCTCGCGCACAGTCTGCTCTCTCACTCTCGCGCACAGTCAGCACTCTCACTCTCGCGCACAGTCTGCTCTCTCACTCTCACGCACAATCTGCTCTCTCACTCTCCCACACAGTCTGCTCTCTCGCTCTAACGCACAGTCTGCTCTCTCACTCTCGCGCACAGTCAGCTCTCTCACTCTCGCGCACATTCAGCTCTCTCACTCTCGCGCACAGTCAGCTCTCTCACTCTCGCGCACAGTCAGCTCTCTCGCTGTCCCGCACAGTCTGCTCTCTCGCTCTCACGCACAGTCTGCTCTCACACTCTCGCGCACAGTCAGCTCTCTCGCTCTTGCGCACAGTCAGCTCTCTCACTCTCGCGCACAGTCAGCTCTCTCACTCTCACACACAGTCAGCTCTCTCTCTCTCACGCACAGTCAGCTCTCTCACTCTCGCGCACACTCTGCTCTCTCACTCTCGCGCACAGTCATTTCTCTGACTCTCGCGCACAGTCAGCTCTCTCGCTCTCGCGCACAGTCAGCTCTCTCGCTCTCCCGCACAGACAGCTCTCTCACTCTCGTGCATAGTCTTCTCTCTCACACTCGCGCGGAGTCTGCTCTCTCACTCTGCCGCACAGTCTGCTCTCTCGCTCTCCCGCACAGTCTGCTCTCTCACTCTCGTGCACAGGCTGCTATCTCACTCTCCCGCACATTCAGCTCTCTCACTCTCGCGCACAGTCTGCTCTCTCACTCTCGCGCACAGTCTGAACTCTCACTCTCACGCACAATCTGCTCTCTCACTCTCTCACACAGTCTGCTCTCTCGCTCTCATGCACAGTCTGCTCTCTCACTCTCGCGCACTGTCAGCTCTCTTACTCTCGCGCACTGTCAGCTCTCTCACTCTCGCGCACAATCAGCTCCCTCACTCTCGCGCACATTCTGCTCTCTCGCTCTCACGCACAGTCTGCTCTCTCACTCTCGCGCAGAGTCAGCTCTCTCGCTCTCGCGCACAGTCAGCTCTCTCACTCTCGCACACAGTCAGCTCTCTGTCTCTCGCGCACAGTCAGCTCTCTCGCTCTTGCGCACCTTCTGCTCTCTCGCTCTCACGCACAGTCAGCTCTCTCACTCTCACGCACAGTCAGCCCTCTCGCTCTCGCGCACAGTCTGCTCTCTCACTCTCGCGCATGGTCTGATCTCACATTCTCGTGCACAGTTTCCTCTCTCACTCTCCCGCACAGTCAGCTCTCTCACTCTCGCGCACAGTCAGCTCACTCGCTCTCGCGCACAGTCTGCTCTCACTCTCCCGCACAATCTGCTCTCTCGCTCTCGCGCACAGTCTGCTCTCACTCTCGCGCAATGTCTGCTCTCTCACTATCGCGCACAGTCAGCTCTCTCACTCTCCCGCACAGTCAGCTCTCTCACTCTCGCGCACAGTCTGCTCTCTCACTCTCGCGCACAGTCTGCTCTCTCACTCTCGCGCACAGTCTGCTCTCTCACTCTGACGTACAGTCAGCTCTCTTGCTCTCCCACACAGTCAGCTCCCTCACTCTCGCGCACAGTCAGCTCTCACGCTCTCGCGCACAGTCAGCTCTCTCACTCTCCCGCACAGTCAGCTCTCTCACTCTCGCGCACAGTCTGCTCTCTCACTCTCACGTACAGTAAGCTCTGTCGCTCTCCCGCACAGTCAGCTCTCTCACTCTCGCGCACAGTCAGCTCTCTCACTCTCTCGCACAGTCAGCTCTCTCACTCTCGCGCACAGTCTGCTCTCTCACTCTCGCGCACAGTCTGCTCTCTCACTCTCGCGCACAGTCAGCTCTCTCACTCTCGCGAACAGTCAGCTCTCTCAATCTCGCGCACAGTCTGCTCTCTCACTCTCGCGCACGGTCTTATCTCACATTCTCACACACAGTCTGCTCTCTCACTCTCCCGCACAGTCAGCTCTCTCACTCTCGTGAACAGTCAGCTCTCTCGCTCTCACGCACAGTCTGCTCTCGCTCTCCCGCACAGTCTGCTCTCACGCTCTCGCGCACTGTCTGCTCTCACTCTCGCGCACAGTCTGCTCTTTCACTCTCGTGCACAGTCAGCTCTCTCACTCTCCCGCACAGTCAGCTCTCTCACTCTCGCGCACAGTATGCTCTCTCACTCTCGCGCACAGTCTGCTCTCTCTCTCTCGTGCACAGTCTGCTCTCTCACTCTCACGTACAGTCAGCTCTCATGCTCTCTCGCACAGTCCGCTCCCACACTCTCACGCACGGTCAGCTCTCACGCTCTCGCGCACAGTCAGCTCTCTCACTCTCCCGCACAGTCAGCTCTCTCGCTCTCCCGCACAGTCAGCTCTCTGACTCTCGCGCACAGTCTGCTCTCTCACTCTCGCGCACAGTCAGCACTCTCACTCTCGCGCACAGTCTGCTCTCTCACTCTCGCGCACAATCAGCTCCCTCACTCTCGCGCACATTCTGCTCTCTCGCTCTCACGCACAGTCTGCTCTCTCACTCTCGCGCAGAGTCAGCTCTCTCGCTCTCGCGCACAGTCAGCTCTCTCACTCTCGCACACAGTCAGCTCTCTGTCTCTCGCGCACAGTCAGCTCTCTCGCTCTTGCGCACCTTCTGCTCTCTCGCTCTCATGCACTGTCAGCTCTCTCACTCTCACGCACAGTCAGCTCTCTCGCTCTCGCGCACAGTCTGCTCTCTCACTCTCGCGCACGGTCTGATCTCACATTCTCGTGCACAGTTTCCTCTCTCACTCTCCCGCACAGTCAGCTCTCTCACTCTCGCGCACAGTCAGCTCACTCGCTCTCGCGCACAGTCAGCACTCTCACTCTCGCGCACAGTCTGCTCTCTCACTCTCGCGCACAATCTGCTCTCTCACTCTCCCACACAGTCTGCTCTCTCGCTCTAACGCACAGTCTGCTCTCTCACTCTCGCGCACAGTCAGCTCTCTCACTCTCGCGCACATTCAGCTCTCTCACTCTCGCGCACAGTCAGCTCTCTCACTCTCGCGCACAGTCAGCTCTCTCGCTGTCCCGCACAGTCTGCTCTCTCGCTCTCACGCACAGTCTGCTCTCACACTCTCGCGCACAGTCAGCTCTCTCGCTCTTGCGCACAGTCAGCTCTCTCACTCTCGCGCACAGTCAGCTCTCTCACTCTCACACACAGTCAGCTCTCTCTCTCTCACGCACAGTCAGCTCTCTCACTCTCGCGCACACTCTGCTCTCTCACTCTCGCGCACAGTCATTTCTCTGACTCTCGCGCACAGTCAGCTCTCTCGCTCTCGCGCACAGTCAGCTCTCTCGCTCTCCCGCACAGACAGCTCTCTCACTCTCGTGCATAGTCTTCTCTCTCACACTCGCGCGGAGTCTGCTCTCTCACTCTGCCGCACAGTCTGCTCTCTCGCTCTCCCGCACAGTCTGCTCTCTCACTCTCGTGCACAGGCTGCTATCTCACTCTCCCGCACATTCAGCTCTCTCACTCTCGCGCACAGTCTGCTCTCTCACTCTCGCGCACAGTCTGAACTCTCACTCTCACGCACAATCTGCTCTCTCACTCTCCCACACAGTCTGCTCTCTCGCTCTCATGCACAGTCTGCTCTCTCACTCTCGCGCACTGTCAGCTCTCTTACTCTCGCGCACTGTCAGCTCTCTCACTCTCGCGCACAATCAGCTCCCTCACTCTCGCGCACATTCTGCTCTCTCGCTCTCACGCACAGTCTGCTCTCTCACTCTCACGCAGAGTCAGCTCTCTCGCTCTCGCGCACAGTCAGCTCTCTCACTCTCGCACACAGTCAGCTCTCTGTCTCTCGCGCACAGTCAGCTCTCTCGCTCTTGCGCACCTTCTGCTCTCTCGCTCTCACGCACAGTCAGCTCTCTCACTCTCACGCACAGTCAGCCCTCTCGCTCTCGCGCACAGTCTGCTCTCTCACTCTCGCGCATGGTCTGATCTCACATTCTCGTGCACAGTTTCCTCTCTCACTCTCCCGCACAGTCAGCTCTCTCACTCTCGCGCACAGTCAGCTCACTCGCTCTCGCGCACAGTCTGCTCTCACTCTCCCGCACAATCTGCTCTCTCGCTCTCGCGCACAGTCTGCTCTCACTCTCGCGCAATGTCTGCTCTCTCACTATCGCGCACAGTCAGCTCTCTCACTCTCCCGCACAGTCAGCTCTCTGTCTCTCGCGCACAGTCTGCTCTCTCACTCTCGCGCACAGTCTGCTCTCTCACTCTCGCGCACAGTCTGCTCTCTCACTCTGACGTACAGTCAGCTCTCTTGCTCTCCCACACAGTCAGCTCCCTCACTCTCGCGCACAGTCAGCTCTCACGCTCTCGCGCACAGTCAGCTCTCTCACTCTCCCGCACAGTCAGCTCTCTCACTCTCGCGCACAGTCTGCTCTCTCACTCTCACGTACAGTAAGCTCTGTCGCTCTCCCGCACAGTCAGCTCTCTCACTCTCGCGCACAGTCAGCTCTCTCACTCTCTCGCACAGTCAGCTCTCTCACTCTCGCGCACAGTCTGCTCTCTCACTCTCGCGCACAGTCTGCTCTCTCACTCTCGCGCACAGTCAGCTCTCTCACTCTCGCGAACAGTCAGCTCTCTCAATCTCACGCACAGTCTGCTCTCTCACTCTCGCGCACGGTCTTATCTCACATTCTCACACACAGTCTGCTCTCTCACTCTCCCGCACAGTCAGCTCTCTCACTCTCGTGAACAGTCAGCTCTCTCGCTCTCACGCACAGTCTGCTCTCGCTCTCCCGCACAGTCTGCTCTCACGCTCTCGCGCACTGTCTGCTCTCACTCTCGCGCACAGTCTGCTCTTTCACTCTCGTGCACAGTCAGCTCTCTCACTCTCCCGCACAGTCAGCTCTCTCACTCTCGCGCACAGTATGCTCTCTCACTCTCGCGCACAGTCTGCTCTCTCTCTCTCGTGCACAGTCTGCTCTCTCACTCTCACGTACAGTCAGCTCTCATGCTCTCTCGCACAGTCCGCTCCCACACTCTCACGCACGGTCAGCTCTCACGCTCTCGCGCACAGTCAGCTCTCTCACTCTCCCGCACAGTCAGCTCTCTCGCTCTCCCGCACAGTCAGCTCTCTGACTCTCGCGCACAGTCTGCTCTCTCACTCTCGCGCACAGTCAGCACTCTCACTCTCGCGCACAGTCTGCTCTCTCACTCTCGCGCACAATCAGCTCCCTCACTCTCGCGCACATTCTGCTCTCTCGCTCTCACGCACAGTCTGCTCTCTCACTCTCGCGCAGAGTCAGCTCTCTCGCTCTCGCGCACAGTCAGCTCTCTCACTCTCGCACACAGTCAGCTCTCTGTCTCTCGCGCACAGTCAGCTCTCTCGCTCTTGCGCACCTTCTGCTCTCTCGCTCTCATGCACAGTCAGCTCTCTCACTCTCACGCACAGTCAGCTCTCTCGCTCTCGCGCACAGTCTGCTCTCTCACTCTCGCGCACGGTCTGATCTCACATTCTCGTGCACAGTTTCCTCTCTCACTCTCCCGCACAGTCAGCTCTCTCACTCTCGCGCACAGTCAGCTATCACTCTCGCGCAATGTCTGCTCTCTCACTATCGCGCACAGTCAGCTCTCTCACTCTCCCGCACAGTCAGCTCTCTCACTCTCGCGCACAGTCTGCTCTCTCACTCTCGCGCACAGTCTGCTCTCTCACTCTCGCACACTGTCTGCTCTCTCACTCTGACATACAGTCAGCTCTCTTGCTCTCCCACACAGTCAGCTCCCTCACTCTCGCGCACAGTCAGCTCTCACGCTCTCGCGCACAGTCAGCTCTCTCACTCTCCCGCACAGTCAGCTCTCTCACTCTCGCGCACAGTCTGCTCTCTCACTCTCACGTACAGTAAGCTCTGTCGCTCTCCCGCACTGTCAGCTCTCTCACTCTCGCGCAAAGTCAGCTCTCTCACTCTCTCGCACAGTCAGCTCTCTCACTCTCGCGAACAGTCTGCTCTCTCACTCTCGCGCACAGTCTGCTCTCTCACTCTCGCGCACAGTCAGCTCTCTCACTCTCGCGCACAGTCAGCTCTCTCAATCTCGTGCACAGTCAGCTCTCTCACTCTCGCGCACAGTCAGCTCTCTCACTATCGTGCACAGTCAGCTCTCTCACTCTCGCGCACAGTCTGCTCTCGCTCTCCCGCACAGTCTGCTCTCACGCTCTCGCGCACAGTCTGCTCTCACTCTCGCGCACAGTCTGCTCTTTCACTCTCGTGCACAGTCAGCTCTCTCACTCTCCCGCACAGTCAGCTGTCTCACTCTCGCGCAAAGTCTGCTCTCTCACTCTCGCGCACAGTCTGCTCTCTCACTCTCGTGCACAGTCTGCTCTCTCACTCTCACGTACAGTCAGCTCTCTTGCTCTCCCACACAGTCAACTCCCTCACTCTCGCGCACAGTCAGCTCTCACGCTCTCGCGCCCAGTCAGCTCTCTCATTCTCCCGCACAGTCAGCTCTCTCGCTCTCCCGCACAGTCAGCTCTCTCACTCTCGTGCACAGTCTGCTCTCTCACTCTCGCGCACAGTCAGCACTCTCACTCTCGCGCACAGTCTGCTCTCTCACTCTCGCGCACAATCTGCTCTCTCACTCTCCCACACAATCTGCTCTCTCACTCTCACGCACTGTCCGCTCTCTCACTCTCGCGCACAGTCAGCTCTCTCACTCTCGCGCACATTCAGCTCTCTCACTCTCGCGCACAGTCAGCTCTCTCACTCTCGCGCACAGTCAGCTCTCTCGCTCTCCCGCACAGTCTGCTCTCTCGCTCTCATGCACAGTCTGCTCTCACACTCTCGCGCACAGTCAGCTCTCTCGCTCTCGCGCACAGTCAGCTCTCTCACTCTCGCGCACAGTCAGCTCTCTCACTCTCACACACAGTCAGCTCTCTCTCTCTCGCGCACAGTCAGCTCTCTCACTCTCGCGCACACTCTGCTCTCTCACTCTCGCGCACAGTCATTTCTCTGACTCTCGCGCACAGTCAGCTCTCTCGCTCTCGCGCACAGTCAGCTCTCTCGCTCTCCCGCACAGTCAGCTCTCTCACTCTCGTGCACAGTCTTCTCTCTCACTCTCGCGCGGAGTCTGCTCTCTCACTCTGCCGCTCAGTCTGCTCTCTCGCTCTCCCGCACAGTCTGCTCTCTCACTCTCGCGCACAGTCTGCTTCTCACTCTCCCGCACATTCAGCTCTCTCACTCTCGCGCACAGTCTGCTCTCTCACTCTCGCGCAAAGTCTGCTCTCTCACTCTTGCACACAGTCTGCTCTCTCACTCTCGCGCGCAGTCAGCTCTCTCAGTCTCGCGCACAGTCAGCTCTCTTTCTCTCGGGCACAGTCAGCTCTCTTACTCTCGCGCACTGTCAGCCCTCTCACTCTCGCGCACAGTAAGCTCTCTCACTCTCGCACACATTCTGCTCTCTCGCTCTCACGCTCAGTCTGCTCTCTCACTCTCGCGCAGAGTCAGCTCTCTCGCTCTCGCGCACAGTCAGCTCTCTCACTCTCACGCACAGTCAGCTCTCTGTCTCTCACGCACAGTCAGCTCTCTCGCTCTTGTGCACATTCTGCTCTCTCGCTCTCACGCACAGTCTGCTCTCTCACTCTCACGCACAGTCAGCTCTCTCGCTCTCGCGCACAGTCTGCTCTCTCACTCTCGCGCACGTTCTGCTCTCTCACTCTCGCGCACAGTCTGCTCTCTCACTCTGACGTACAGTCAGCTCTCTTGCTCTCCCACACAGTCAGCTCCCTCACTCTCGCGCACAGTCAGCTCTCACGCTCTCGCGCACAGTCAGCTCTCTCACTCTCCCGCACAGTCAGCTCTCTCACTCTCACGCACAGTCTGCTCTCTCACTCTCGCGCACAGTCAGCTCTCTCACTCTCGCGCACAGTCAGCTCTCTCACTCTCGCGCACAGTCCGCTCTCTCACTCTCTCGCACAGTAAGCTCTCTCGCTCTCCCGCACAGTCTGCTCTTTCGCTCTCACGTACAGTCTGCTCTCTCACTCTCGCGCAGTCAGCTCTCTCGCTCTCGCACACATTTAGCTCTCTCACTCTCGCGCACAGTCAGCTCTCTCACTCTCACGCACAGTCAGCTCTCTCACTCTCTCGCACAGTCAGCTCTCTCACTCTCGCGCACAGTCTGCTCTCTCACTCTCCCGCACATTCTGCTCTCTCGTTCTCACGCACAGTCTGCTCTCTCACTCTCACGTACAGTCAGCTCTCTCACTCTCGCGCACAGTCTGCTCTCTCACTCTCGTGCACAGCCTGCTCTCTCTCTCGCCCGCACAGTCTGCTCTCTCACTCTCGCTCGCAGTCTGCTCTCTCACTCTCGCGCACAGTCTGCTCTCTCACTCTCTCGCACAGTCAGCTCTCTCACTCTCGCTCACAGTCTGCTCTCTCACTCTCGCGCACAGCCTGCTCTCTCGCTCGCCTGCAAGTCTTCTCTCTCACTCTCGCTCACAGTCTGCTCTCTCACTCTCGCGCACAGTCAGCTCTCTCACTCTCTCGCACAGTCAGCTCTCTCACTCTCGCGCACAGTCAGCTCTCTCACTCTCGCTCACAGTCTGCTCTCTCACTCTCGCGCACAGTCAGCTCTCTCACTCTCGCGCACAGTCTGCTCTCTCACTCTCGCGCACAGTCTGCTCTCTCACTCTCCCGCACAGTCTTCTCTCTCACTCTCCCGCACAGTCAGCTCTCTCACTCTCGCGCACAGTCAGCTCTCTCACTCTCGCGCACAGTCTGCTCTCTCACTCTCGCGCACGGTCTGCTCTCACATTCTCGCGCACAGTCTGCTCTCCCACACTCCCACACAGTCAGCTCTCTCACTCTGGCGCACAGTCGCTCTCTCGCTCTCGCGCACAGTCTGCTCTCAATCTCGCGCACAGTCAGCTCTCTCTCTCTCGCGCACAGTCAGCTCTCTCACTCTCGCGCACACTCTGCTCTCTCGCTCTCGCGCACAGTCTGCTCTCTCACTCTCGCGCACGGTCTGATCTCACATTCTCGTGCACAGTTTCCTCTCTCACTCTCCCGCACAGTCAGCTCTCTCACTCTCGCGCACAGTCAGCTCACTCGCTCTCGCGCACAGTCTGCTCTCACTCTCCCGCACAATCTGCTCTCTCGCTCTCGCGCACAGTCTGCTCTCACTCTCGCGCAATGTCTGCTCTCTCACTATCGCGCACAGTCAGCTCTCTCACTCTCCCGCACAGTCAGCTCTCTCACTCTCGCGCACAGTCTGCTCTCTCACTCTCGCGCACAGTCTGCTCTCTCACTCTCGCGCACAGTCTGCTCTCTCACTCTGACGTACAGTCAGCTCTCTTGCTCTCCCACACAGTCAGCTCCCTCACTCTCGCGCACAGTCAGCTCTCACGCTCTCGCGCACAGTCAGCTCTCTCACTCTCCCTCACAGTCAGCTCTCTCACTCTCGCGCACAGTCTGCTCTCTCACTCTCACGTACAGTAAGCTCTGTCGCTCTCCCGCACAGTCAGCTCTCTCACTCTCGCGCACAGTCAGCTCTCTCACTCTCTCGCACAGTCAGCTCTCTCACTCTCGCGCACAGTCTGCTCTCTCACTCTCGCGCACAGTCTGCTCTCTCACTCTCGCGCACAGTCAGCTCTCTCACTCTCGCGCACAGTCAGCTCTCTGAATCTCGCGCACAGTCTGCTCTCTCACTCTCGCGCACGGTCTTATCTCACATTCTCACACACAGTCTGCTCTCTCACTCTCCCGCACATTCAGCTCTCTCACTCTCGTGAACAGTCAGCTCTCTCGCTCTCACTCACAGTCTGCTCTCGCTCTCCCGCACAGTCTACTCTCACGCTCTCGCGCACTGTCTGCTCTCACTCTCGCGCACAGTCTGCTCTTTCACTCTCGTGCACAGTCAGCTCTCTCACTCTCCCGCACAGTCAGCTCTCTCACTCTCGCGCACAGTATGCTCTCTCACTCTCGCGCACAGTCTGCTCTCTCTCTCTCGTGCACAGTCTGCTCTCTCACTCTCACGTACAGTCAGCTCTCTTGCTCTCTCGCACAGTCCGCTCCCACACTCTCACGCACGGTCAGCTCTCACGCTCTTCCGCACAGTCAGCTCTCTCACTCTCCCGCACAGTCAGCTCTCTGACTCTCGCGCACAGTCTGCTCTCTCACTCACGCGCACAGTCAGCACTCTCACTCTCGCGCACAGTCTGCTCTCTCACTCTCGCGCACAATCTGCTCTCTCACTCTCCCACACAGTCTGCTCTCTCGCTCTCACGCACAGTCTGCTCTCTCACTCTCGCGCACAGTCAGCTCTCTCACTCACGCGCACATTCAGCTCTCTCACTCTCGCGCACAGTCAGCACTCTCACTCTCGCGCACAGTCAGCTCTCTCGCTCTCGCGCACAGTCAGCTCTCTCGCCCTCCCGCACAGACAGCTCTCTCACTCTCGTGCACAGTCTTCTCTCTCACACTCGCGCGGAGTCTGCTCTCTCACTCTGCCGCACAGTCTGCTCTCTCGCTCTCCCGCACAGTCTGCTCTCTCACTCTCGTGCACAGTCTGCTATCTCACTCTCCCGCACATTCAGCTCTCTCACTCTCGCGCACAATCAGCTCCCTCACTCTCGCGCACATTCTGCTCTCTCGCTCTCACGCACAGTCTGCTCTCTCATTCTCGCGCAGAGTCAGCTCTCTCGCTCTCGCGCACAGTCAGCTCTCTCACTCTCGCACACAGTCAGCTCTCTGTCTCTCGCGCACAGTCAGCTCTCTCGCTCTTGCGCACCTTCTGCTCTCTCGGTCTCATGCACAGTCAGCTCTCTCACTCTCACGCACAGTCAGCTCTCTCGCTCTCGCGCACAGTCTGCTCTCTCACTCTCGCGCACGGTCTGATCTCACATTCTCGTGCACAGTTTCCTCTCTCACTCTCCCGCACAGTCAGCTCTCTCACGCTCGCGCACAGTCAGCTATCACTCTCGCGCAATGTCTGCTCTCTCACTATCGCGCACAGTCAGCTCTCTCACTCTCCCGCACAGTCAGCTCTCTCACTCTCGCGCACAGTCTGCTCTCTCACTCTCGCGCACAGTCTGCTCTCTCACTCTCGCACACAGTCTGCTCTCTCACTCTGACATACAGTCAGCTCTCTTGCTCTCCCACACAGTCAGCTCCCTCACTCTCGCGCACAGTCAGCTCTCACGCTCTCGCGCACAGTCAGCTCTCTCACTCTCCCGCACAGTCAGCTCTCTCACTCTCGCGCACAGTCTGCTCTCTCACTCTCACGTACAGTAAGCTCTGTCGCTCTCCCGCACTGTCAGCTCTCTCACTCTCGCGCACAGTCAGCTCTCTCACTCTCTCGCACAGTCAGCTCTCTCACTCTCGCGCACAGTCTGCTCTCTCACTCTCGCGCACAGTCTGCTCTCTCACTCTCGCGCACAGTCTGCTCTCTCACTCTGACGTACAGTCAGGTCTCTTGCTCTCCCACACAGTCAGCTCCCTCACTCTCGCGCACAGTCAGCTCTCACGCTCTCGCGCACAGTCAGCTCTCTCACTCTCCCGCACAGTCAGCTCTCTCACTCTCGCGCACAGTCTGCTCTCTCACTCTCACGTACAGTAAGCTCTGTCGCTCTCCCGCACAGTCAGCTCTCTCACTCTCGCGCACAGTCAGCTCTCTCACTCTCTCGCACAGTCAGCTCTCTCACTCTCACGCACAGTCTGCTCTCTCACTCTCGCGCACAGTCTGCTCTCTCACTCTCGCGCACAGTCAGCTCTCTCACTCTCGCGCACAGTCAGCTCTCTGAATCTCGCGCACAGTCTGCTCTCTCACTCTCGCGCACGGTCTTATCTCACATTCTCACACACAGTCTGCTCTCTCACTCTCCCGCACATTCAGCTCTCTCACTCTCGTGAACAGTCAGCTCTCTCGCTCTCACTCACAGTCTGCTCTCGCTCTCCCGCACAGTCTACTCTCACGCTCTCGCGCACTGTCTGCTCTCACTCTCGCGCACAGTCTGCTCTTTCACTCTCGTGCACTGTCAGCTCTCTCACTCTCCCGCACAGTCAGCTCTCTCACTCTCGCGCACAGTATGCTCTCTCACTCTCGCGCACAGTCTGCTCTCTCTCTCTCGTGCACAGTCTGCTCTCTCACTCTCACGTACAGTCAGCTCTCTTGCTCTCTCGCACAGTCCGCTCCCACACTCTCACGCACGGTCAGCTCTCATGCTCTTCCGCACAGTCAGCTCTCTCACTCTCCCGCACAGTCAGCTCTCTCGCTCTCCCGCACAGTCAGCTCTCTGACTCTTGCGCACAGTCTGCTCTCTCACTCACGCGCACAGTCAGCACTCTCACTCTCGCGCACAGTCTGCTCTCTCACTCTCGCGCACAATCTGCTCTCTCACTCTCCCACACAGTCTGCTCTCTCGCTCTCACGCACAGTCTGCTCTCTCACTCTCGCGCACAGTCAGCTCTCTCACTCACGCGCACATTCAGCTCTCTCACTCTCGCGCACAGTTTGCTCTCTCACTCTCGCGCACAGTCAGCTCTCTCGCTCTCCCGCACAGTCTGCTCTCTCGCTCTCACGCGCAGTCTGCTCTCACACTCTCGCGCACAGTCCGCTCTCTCGCTCTCGCGCACAGTCAGCTCTCTCACTCTCGCGCACAGTCAGCTCTCTCACTCGCACACACAGTCAGCTCTCTCTCTCTCGCGCACAGTCAGCACTCTAACTCTCGCGCACACTCTGCTCTCTCACTCTCGTGCACAGTCATTTCTCTGACTCTCGCGCACAGTCAGCTCTCTCGCTCTCGCGCACAGTCAGCTCTCTCGCCCTCCCGCACAGACAGCTCTCTCACTCTCGTGCACAGTCTTCTCTCTCACACTCGCGCGGAGTCTGCTCTCTCACTCTGCCGCACAGTCTGCTCTCTCGCTCTCCCGCACAGTCTGCTCTCTCACTCTCGTGCACAGTCTGCTATCTCACTCTCCCGCACATTCAGCTCTCTCACTCTCGCGCACAATCAGCTCCCTCACTCTCGCGCACATTCTGCTCTCTCGCTCTCACGCACAGTCTGCTCTCTCATTCTCGCGCAGAGTCAGCTCTCTCGCTCTCGCGCACAGTCAGCTCTCTCACTCTCGCACACAGTCAGCTCTCTGTCTCTCGCGCACAGTCAGCTCTCTCGCTCTTGCGCACCTTCTGCTCTCTCGCTCTCATGCACAGTCAGCTCTCTCACTCTCACGCACAGTCAGCTCTCTCGCTCTCGCGCACAGTCTGCTCTCTCACTCTCGCGCACGGTCTGATCTCACATTCTCGTGCACAGTTTCCTCTCTCACTCTCCCGCACAGTCAGCTCTCTCACTCTCGCGCACAGTCAGCTATCACTCTCGCGAAATGTCTGCTCTCTCACTATCGCGCACAGTCAGCTCTCTCACTCTCCCGCACAGTCAGCTCTCTCACTCTCGCGCACAGTCTGCTCTCTCACTCTCGCGCACAGTCTGCTCTCTCACTCTCGCACACAGTCTGCTCTCTCACTCTGACATACAGTCAGCTCTCTTGCTCTCCCACACAGTCAGCTCCCTCACTCTCGCGCACAGTCAGCTCTCACGCTCTCGCGCACAGTCAGCTCTCTCACTCTCCCGCACAGTCAGCTCTCTCACTCTCGCGCACAGTCTGCTCTCTCACTCTCACGTACAGTAAGCTCTGTCGCTCTCCCGCACTGTCAGCTCTCTCACTCTCGCGCACAGTCAGCTCTCTCACTCTCTCGCACAGTCAGCTCTCTCACTCTCGCGCACAGTCTGCTCTCTCACTCTCGCGCACAGTCTGCTCTCTCACTCTCCCGCACAGTCTGCTCTCTCACTCTGACGTACAGTCAGGTCTCTTCCTCTCCCACACAGTCAGCTCCCTCACTCTCGCGCACAGTCAGCTCTCACGCTCTCGCGCACAGTCAGCTCTCTCACTCTCCCGCACAGTCAGCTCTCTCACTCTCGCGCACAGTCTGCTCTCTCACTCTCACGTACAGTAAGCTCTGTCGCTCTCCCGCACAGTCAGCTCTCTCACTCTCGCGCACAGTCAGCTCTCTCACTCTCTCGCACAGTCAGCTCTCTCACTCTCGCGCACAGTCTGCTCTCTCACTCTCGCGCACAGTCTGCTCTCTCACTCTCGCGCACAGTCAGCTCTCTCACTCTCCCGCACAGTCAGCTCTCTCACTCTCGCGCACAGTCTGCTCTCTCACTCTCACGTACAGTAAGCTCTGTCGCTCTCCCGCACAGTCAGCTCTCTCACTCTCGCGCACAGTCAGCTCTCTCACTCTCTCGCACAGTCAGCTCTCTCACTCTCGCGCACAGTCTGCTCTCTCACTCTCGCGCACAGTCTGCTCTCTCACTCTCGTGCACAGTCAGCTCTCTCACTCTCGCGCACAGTCAGCTCTCTGAATCTCGCGCACAGTCTGCTCTCTCACTCTCGCGCACGGTCTTATCTCACATTCTCACACACAGTCTGCTCTCTCACTCTCCCGCACATTCAGCTCTCTCACTCTCGTGAACAGTCAGCTCTCTCGCTCTCACTCACAGTCTGCTCTCGCTCTCCCGCACAGTCTACTCTCACGCTCTCGCGCACTGTCTGCTCTCACTCTCGCGCACAGTCTGCTCTTTCACTCTCGTGCACTGTCAGCTCTCTCACTCTCCCGCACAGTCAGCTCTCTCACTCTCGCGCACAGTATGCTCTCTCACTCTCGCGCACAGTCTGCTCTCTCTCTCTCGTGCACAGTCTGCTCTCTCACTCTCACGTACAGTCAGCTCTCTTGCTCTCTCGCACAGTCCGCTCCCACACTCTCACGCACGGTCAGCTCTCACGCTCTTCCGCACAGTCAGCTCTCTCACTCTCCCGCACAGTCAGCTCTCTCGCTCTCCCGCACAGTCAGCTCTCTGACTCTCGCGCACAGTCTGCTCTCTCACTCACGCGCACAGTCAGCACTCTCACTCTCGCGCACAGTCTGCTCTCTCACTCTCGCGCACAATCTGCTCTCTCACTCTCCCACACAGTCTGCTCTCTGGCTCTCACGCACAGTCTGCTCTCTCACTCTCGCGCACAGTCTGCTCTCTCACTCTCGCGCACAATCTGCTCTCTCACTCTCCCACACAGTCTGCTCTCTCGCTCTCACGCACAGTTTGCTCTCTCACTCTCGCGCACAGTCAGCTCTCTCGCTCTCCCACACAGTCAGCTCTCTCTCTCTCGCGCACAGTCAGCACTCTCACTCTCGCGCACACTCTGCTCTCTCACTCTCGTGCACAGTCATTTCTCTGACTCTCGCGCACAGTCAGCTCTCTCGCTCTCGCGCACAGTCAGCTCTCTCGCCCTCCCGCACAGACAGCTCTCTCACTCTCGTGCACAGTCTTCTCTCTCACACTCGCGCGGAGTCTGCTCTCTCACTCTGCCGCACAGTCTGCTCTCTCGCTCTCCCGCACAGTCTGCTCTCTCACTCTCGTGCACAGTCTGCTATCTCACTCTCCCGCACATTCAGCTCTCTCACTCTCGCGCACAATCAGCTCCCTCACTCTCGCGCACATTCTGCTCTCTCGCTCTCACGCACAGTCTGCTCTCTCATTCTCGCGCAGTGTCAGCTCTCTCGCTCTCGCGCACAGTCAGCTATCTCACTCTCGCACACAGTCAGCTCTCTGTCTCTCGCGCACAGTCAGCTCTCTCGCTCTTGCGCACCTTCTGCTCTCTCGCTCTCATGCACAGTCAGCTCTCTCACTCTCACGCACAGTCAGCTCTCTCGCTCTCGCGCACAGTCTGCTCTCTCACTCTCGCGCACGGTCTGATCTCACATTCTCATGCACAGTTTCCTCTCTCACTCTCCCGCACAGTCAGCTCTCTCACTCTCGCGCACAGTCAGCTATCACTCTCGCGCAATGTCTGCTCTCTCACTATCGCGCACAGTCAGCTCTCTCACTCTCCCGCACAGTCAGCTCTCTCACTCTCGCGCACAGTCTGCTCTCTCACTCTCGCGCACAGTCTGCTCTCTCACTCTCGCACACAGTCTGCTCTCTCACTCTGACATACAGTCAGCTCTCTTGCTCTCCCACACAGTCAGCTCCCTCACTCTCGCGCACAGTCAGCTCTCACGCTCTCGCGCACAGTCAGCTCTCTCACTCTCCCGCACAGTCAGCTCTCTCACTCTCGCGCACAGTCTGCTCTCTCACTCTCACGTACAGTAAGCTCTGTCGCTCTCCCGCACTGTCAGCTCTCTCACTCTCGCGCACAGTCAGCTCTCTCACTCTCTCGCACAGTCAGCTCTCTCACTCTCGCGAACAGTCTGCTCTCTCACTCTCGCGCACAGTCTGCTCTCTCACACTCGCGCACAGTCAGCTCTCTCACTCTCGCGCACAGTCAGCTCTCTCAATCTCGCGCACAGTCAGCTCTCTCACTCTCGCGCACAGTCAGCTCTCTCGCTCTCCCGCACAGTCTGCTCTCTCGCTCTCACGTACAGTCTGCTCTCTCACTCTCACGCACAGTCAGCTCGCTCGCTCTCGCGCACAGTCAGCTCTCTCACTCTCGCGCACAGTCAGCTCTCTCACTCTCACGCACAGTCAGCTCTCCCGCTCTCGCGCACAGTCTGCTCTCTCGCTGTCGTGTACAGTCAGCTCCCTCACACTCACGCACAGTCAGCTCTCTCACTCTCGCGCACAGTCTGCTCTCTCACTCTCCCGCACAGTCAGCTCTCTCACTCTCGCGCACAGTCTGCTCTCTCACTCTCGTGCACAGTCTGCTCTCTCACTCTCGCGCACAGTCTGCTCTCTCACTCTCGCGCACAATCTGCTCTCTCACTCTCGCGCAGAGTCTTCTCTCTCACTCTCGTGCACAGTCTGCTCTCTCACTCTCGCGCACGGTCTTATCTCACATTCTCACCCACAGTCTGCTCTCTCACTCTCCCGCACAGTCAGCTCTCTCACTCTCTCGCACAGTCAGCTCTCTCGCTCTGGCGCACAGTCTGCTCTCGCTCTCCCGCACAGTCTGCTCTCACGCTCTCGCGCACAGTCTGCTCTCACTCTCGCGCACAGTCTGCTCTTTCACTCTCGTGCACAGTCAGCTCTCTCACTCTCCCGCACAGTCAGCTGTCTCACTCTCGCGCAAAGTCTGCTCTCTCACTTTCGCGCACAGTCTGCTCTCTCACTCTCGTGCACAGTCTGCTCTCTCACTCTCACGTACAGTCAGCTCTCTTGCTCTCCCACACAATCAACTCCCTCACTCTCGCGCACAGTCAGCTCTCACGCTCTCGCGGACAGTCAGCTCTCTCATTCTCCCGCACAGTCAGCTCTCTCGCTCTCCCACACAGTCAGCTCTCTCACTCTCGTGCACAGTCTGCTCTCTCACTCTCGCGCACAGTCAGCACTCTCACTCTCGCGCACAGTCTGCTCTCTCACTCTCGCGCACAATCTGCTCTCTCACTCTCCCACACAGTCTGCTCTCTCGCTCTCACGCACTGTCTGCTCTCTCACTCTCGCGCACAGTCAGCTCTCTCACTCTCGCGCACAGTCAGCTCTCTCACTCTCGCGCACAATCAGCTCTCTCACTCTCGCGCACAGTCAGCTCTCTCGCTCTCCCGCACAGTCTGCTCTCTCGCTCTCATGCACAGTCTGCTCTCACACTCTCGCGCACAGTCAGCTCTCTCGCTCTCGCGCACAGTCAGCTATCTCACTCTCGCGCACTGTCAGCTCTCTCACTCTCACACACAGTCAGCTCTCTCTCTCTCGTGCACAGTCAGCTCTCTCACTCTCGCGCACACTCTGCTCTCTCACTCTCGCGCACAGTCATTTCTCTCACTCTCGCGCACAGTCAGCTCTCTCGCTCTCGCGCACTGTCAGCTCTCTCGCTCTCCCGCACAGTCAGCTCTCTCACTCTCATGCACAGTCTTCTCTCTCACTCTCGCGCGGGGTCTTCTCTCTCACTCTGCCGCTCAGTCTGCTCTCTCGCTCTCCCGCACAGTCTGCTCTCTCACTCTCGCGCACAGTCTGCTCTCTCACTCTCCCGCACATTCAGCTCTCTCACTCTCGCGCACAGTCTGCTCTCTCACTCTCGCGCAAAGTCTGCTCTCTCACTCTTGCACACAGTCTGCTCTCTCACTCTCGCGCACAGTCAGCTCTCTCACTCTCGCGCACAGTCAGCTCTCTTTCTCTCGGGCACAGTCAGCTCTCTTACTCTCGCGCACTGTCAGCCCTCTCACTCTCGCGCACAGTCAGCTCTCTCACTCTCGCACACATTCTGCTCTCTCGCTCTCACGCTCAGTCTGCTCTCTCACTCTCGCGCAGAGTCAGCTCTCTCGCTCTCGCGCACAGTCAGCTCTCTCACTCTCACGCACAGTCAGCTCTCTGTCTCTCGCGCACAGTCAGCTCTCTCGCTCTTGTGCACATTCTGCTCTCTCGCTCTCACGCACAGTCTGCTCTCTCACTCTCACGCACAGTCAGCTCTCTCGCTCTCGCGCACAGTCTGCTCTCTCACTCTCGCGCACGTTCTGCTCTCTCACTCTCGCGCACAGTCTGCTCTCTCACTCTGACGTACAGTCAGCTCTCTTGCTCTCCCACACAGTCAGCTCCCTCACTCTCGCGCACAGTCAGCTCTCACGCTCTCGCGCACAGTCAGCTCTCTCACTCTCCCGCACAGTCAGCTCTCTCACTCTCACGCACAGTCTGCTCTCTCACTCTCGCGCACAGACAGCTCTCTCACTCTCGCGCACAGTCAGCTCTCTGACTCTCGCGCACAGTCCGCTCTCTCACTCTCTCGCACAGTAAGCTCTCTCGCTCTCCCGCACAGTCTGCTCTTTCGCTCACACGTACAGTCTGCTCTCTCACTCTCGCGCGGTCAGCTCTCTCGCTCTCGCACACATTTAGCTCTCTCACTCTCGCGCACAGTCAGCTCTCTCACTCTCACGCACAGTCAGCTCTCTCACTCTCTCGCACAGTCAGCTCTCTCACTCTCGCGCACAGTCTGCTCTCTCACTCTCCCGCACATTCTGCTCTCTCGTTCTCACGCACAGTCTGCTCTCTCACTCTCACGTACAGTCAGCTCTCTCACTCTCGCGCACAGTCTGCTCTCTCACTCTCGTGCACAGCCTGCTCTCTCGCTCGCCTGCACAGTCTGCTCTCTCACTCTCGCTCGCAGTCTGCTCTCTCACTCTCGCGCACAGTCTGCTCTCTCACTCTCTCGCACAGTCAGCTCTCTCACTCTCGCTCACAGTCTGCTCTCTCACTCTCGCGCACAGTCTGCTTTCTCACTCTCGCGCACAGTCTGCTATCTCACTCTCGCGCACAGTCAGCTCTCTTGCTCTCGCTCACAGTCAGCTCTCTCACTCTCGCACACAGTCAGCTCTCTCTCACTCTCGCGCACAGTCAGCTCTCTCTCTCTCGCGCACAGTCTGCTCTCTCGCTCTCGCGCACAGTCAGCTCTCTCACTCTCGCGCACAGTCAGCTCTCTCACTCTCGCGCACACTCTGTTCTCTCACTCTCGCGCACAGTTAGCTCTCTGACTCTCACGCACAGTCAGCTCTCTCGCTCTCCCGCACAGTCAGCTCTCTCACTCTCACGCACAGTCAGCTCTCTCACTCTCTCGCACAGTCAGCTCTCTCACTCTCGCGCACAGTCTGCTCTCTCACTCTCCCGCACATTCTGCTCTCTCGTTCTCACGCACAGTCTGCTCTCTCACTCTCACGTACAGTCAGCTCTCTCACTCTCGCGCACAGTCTGCTCTCTCACTCTCGTGCACAGCCTGCTCTCTCGCTTGCCTGCACAGTCTGCTCTCTCACTCTCGCTCGCAGTCTGCTCTCTCACTCTCGCGCACAGTCTGCTCTCTCACTCTCTCGCACAGTCAGCTCTCTCACTCTCGCTCACAGTCTGCTCTCTCACTCTCGCGCACAGTCTGCTTTCTCACTCTCGCGCACAGTCTGCTATCTCACTCTCGCGCACAGTCAGCTCTCTCGCTCTCGCTCACAGTCAGCTCTCTCACTCTCGCACACAGTCAGCTCTCTCACTCTCACACACAGTCAGCTCTCTCTCTCTCGCGCACAGTCAGCTCTCTCGCTCTCGCGCACAGTCAGCTCTCTCACTCTCGCGCACAGTCAGCTCTCTCACTCTCGCGCACACTCTGTTCTCTCACTCTCGCGCACAGTTAGCTCTCTGACTCTCGCGCACAGTCAGCTCTCTCGCTCTCCCGCACAGTCAGCTCTCTCACTGTCGTGCACAGTCTGCTCTCTCACTCTCGCGCGGAGTCTGCTCTCTCACTCTCCTGCACAGTCTGCTCTCTCGCTCTCTTGCACAGTCTACTCTCTCACTCTCGCGCACAGTCTGCTCTTTCACTCTCGTGCACAGTCTGCTCTCTCACTCTCCCGCACAGTCAGCTCTCTCACTCTCGCGCACAGTCTGCTCTCTCACTCTCGCGCACAGTCTGCTTTCTCACTCTCGCGCACAGTCTGCTCTCTCACTCTCACGTACAGTCAGCTCTCTGCTCTCCCACACAGTCAGCTCCCTCACTCTCGCGCACAGTCAGCTCTCACGCTCTCGCGCACAGTCAGCTCTCTCACTCTCGCGCACACTCTGCTCTCTCACTCTCGCGCACATTCAGCACTCTGACTCTCGCGCACAGTCAGCTCTCTCGCTCTCCCGCACAGTCAGCTCTCTCACTCTCGTGCACAGTCTGCTCTCTCACTCTCGCGCGGAGTCTGCTCTCTCACTCTGCTGCACAGTCTGCTCTCTCGCTCTCCCACACGGTCTGCTCTCTCACTCTCGCGCACAGTCTGCTCTTTCACTCTCGTGCACAGTCAGCTCTCTCACTCTCTCGCACAGTCAGCCCTCTCACTCTCGCGCACATTCTGCTCTCTCACTCTCGCGCACAGTCTGCTCTCTCATTCTCGCACACAGTCAGCTCTCTCACTCTCACGTACAGTCAGCTCTCTTGCTCTCCCGCAAAGTCAGCTCTCTCACTCTCGCGCACAGTCTGCTCTCTCACTCTCGCGCACAGTCAGCACTCTCACTCTGGCGCACCGTCTGCTCTCTCACTCTCGCGCACAATCTGCTCTCTCACTCTCCCACACAGTCTGCTCTCTCGCTCTCACGCACTGTCTGCTCTCTCACTCTCACGCACAGTCAGCTCTATCACTCTCGCGCACAGTCAGCTCTCTCACTCTAGCGCACAGTCTGCTCTCTCACTCTCGCGCACAGTCTGCTCTCTCACTCTCGTGCACAGTCGGCTCTCTCACTCTCACGTACAGTCAGCTCTCTTGCTCTCCCACACAGTCAGCTCCCTCACTCTCGCGCACAGTCAGCTCTCACGCTCTCGCGCACATTCAGCTCTCTCACTCTCCCGCACAGTCAGCTCTCTCGCTCTCCCGCACAGTCAGCTCTCTCACTCTCACACACAGTCAGCTCTCTCTCTCTCGCGCACAGTGAGCTCTCTCACTCTCGCACACTCTCTGCTCTCTCACTCTCGCGCACAGTCATTTATCTGACTCTCGCGCACAGTCAGCTCTTTCGCTCTCGCGCACAGTCAGCTCTCTCGCTCTGCCGCACAGTCAGCTCTCTCACTCTCGTGCACAGTCTTCTCTCTCATTCTCGCGCGGAGTCTGCTCTCTCACTCTGCGCACAGTCTGCTCTCTCGCTCTCCCGCACAGACTGCTCTCTCACTCTCGCGCACAGTCAGCTCTCTCACTCTACCGCACATTCAGCTCTCTCACTCTCGCGCACAGTCTGCTCTCTCACTCTCGCGCACAGTCTGCTCTCTCACTCTCGCGCACATTCTGCTCTCTCGCTCTCAAGCACAGTCTGCACTCTCACTCTCGCGCAGAGTCAGCTCTCTCGCTCTCGCGCACAGTCAGCTCTCTCACTCTCACGCACAGTCAGCTCTCTGTCTCTCGCGCACAGTCTGCTCTCTCACTCTCACGTACAGTAAGCTCTCTCGCTCTCCCGCACAGTCAGCTCTCTCACTCTCGCGCAGTCAGCTCTCTCACTCTCTCGCACAGTCAGCTCTCTCACTCTCACGCACAGTCTGCTCTCTCACTCTCGCGCACAGTCAGCTCTCTCACTCTCGCGCACAGTCAGCTCTCTCACTCTCGCGCACAGTCAGCTCTCTCACACTCGCGCACAGTCAGCTCACTCACTCTCACGCACAGTCAGCTCTCTCGCTCTCCCGCACAGTCTGCTCTCTCGCTCTCACGTACAGTCAGCTCTCTCACTCTCGCGCACAGTCCGCAATCTCACTCTCGTGCACAGTCTGCTCTCTTACTCTCCCGCACAGTCTGCTCTCTCGCTCTCCCGCATAGTCTGTTCTCTCACTCTCGCGCACAGTCTGCTCTCACTCTCCCGCACAGACAGCTCACTCACTCTCGCGCACAGTCTGCTCTCTCACTCTCGCGCACGGTCTGATCTCACATTCTCGCGCACAGTCAGCTCTCTCACTCTCGCGCACAGTCAGCTCTCTCGCTCTCGTGCACAGTCTGCTCTCGCTCTCCCGCACAGTCAGCTCTCTCGCTCTCGCGCACAGTCAGCTCTCTCACTCTCGCGCACAGTCAGCTCTCTCGCTCTCCCGCACAGTCTGCTCTCTCGCTCTCACGCACAGTCTGCTCTCACACTCTCGCGCACATTCAGCTCTCTCGCTCTCGCGCACAGTCAGCTCTCTCACTCTCGCACACAGTCAGCTCTCTCACTCTCAAACACAGTCAGCTCTCTCTCTCTCGCGCACAGTCAGCTCTCTCACTCTCGCGCACAATCTGCTCTCTCACTCTCGCGCACAGTCTGCTCTCTCACTCTCGCCCACAGTCTGCTCTCTCACTCTCGCGCACGGTCCGATCTCACATTCTCGCGCACAGTCATCTCTCTCACTCTCGCGCATAATCTGCTCTCTCACTCTCGCGCACAGTCTGCTCTCTCACTCTCGCGCACAGTCTGCTCTCTCACTCTCGCGCACGGTCTGATCTCACATTCTCACGCACATTCTGCTCTCTCACTCTCCCGCACAGTCAGCTCTCTCACTCTCGCGCACAGTCAGCTCTCTCGCTCTCGTGCACAGTCTGCTCTCGCTCTCCCGCACAGTCAGCTCTCTCGCTCTCGCGCACAGTCAGCTCTCTCACTCTCGCACACAGTCAGCTCTCTCGCTCTCCCGCACAGTCAGCTCTCTCACTCTCGCGCACAGTCAGCTCTCTCACACTCGCGCACAGTCAGCTCACTCACTCTCACGCACAGTCAGCTCTCTCGCTCTCCCGCACAGTCTGCTCTCTCGCTCTCACGTACAGTCAGCTCTCTCACTCTCGCGCACAGTCCGCAATCTCACTCTCGTGCACAGTCTGCTCTCTTACTCTCCCGCACAGTCTGCTCTCTCGCTCTCCCGCATAGTCTGTTCTCTCACTCTCGCGCACAGTCTGCTCTCACTCTCCCGCACAGACAGCTCACTCACTCTCGCGCACAGTCTGCTCTCTCACTCTCGCGCACGGTCTGATCTCACATTCTCGCGCACAGTCAGCTCTCTCACTCTCGCGCACAGTCAGCTCTCTCGCTCTCGTGCACAGTCTGCTCTCGCTCTCCCGCACAGTCAGCTCTCTCGCTCTCGCGCACAGTCAGCTCTCTCACTCTCGCGCACAGTCAGCTCTCTCGCTCTCCCGCACAGTCTGCTCTCTCGCTCTCACGCACAGTCTGCTCTCACACTCTCGTGCACATTCAGCTCTCTCGCTCTCGCGCACAGTCAGCTCTCTCACTCTCGCACACAGTCAGCTCTCTCACTCTCAAACACAGTCAGCTCTCTCTCTCTCGCGCACAGTCAGCTCTCTCACTCTCGCGCACAATCTGCTCTCTCACTCTCGCGCACAGTCTGCTCTCTCACTCTCGCCCACAGTCTGCTCTCTCACTCTCGCGCACGGTCCGATCTCACATTCTCGCGCACAGTCATCTCTCTCACTCTCGCGCATAATCTGCTCTCTCACTCTCGCGCACAGTCTGCTCTCTCACTCTCGCGCACAGTCTGCTCTCTCACTCTCGCGCACGGTCTGATCTCACATTCTCACGCACAGTCTGCTCTCTCACTCTCCCGCACAGTCAGCTCTCTCACTCTCGCGCACAGTCAGCTCTCTCGCTCTCGTGCACAGTCTGCTCTCGCTCTCCCGCACAGTCATTCTCTCGCTCTCGCGCACAGTCAGCTCTCTCACTCTCGCACACAGTCAGCTCTCTCGCTCTCCCGCACAGTCTGCTCTCTCGCTCTCACGCACAGTCTGCTCTCACACTCTCGCGCACAGTCTGCTCTCTCGCTCTCGCTCACAGTCAGCTCTCTCACTCTCGCACACAGTCAGCTCTCTCACTCTCGCGCACACTCTGTTCTCTCACTCTCGCGCACAGTTAGCTCTCTGACTCTCGCGCACAGTCAGCTCTCTCGCTCTCCCGCACAGTCAGCTCTCTCACTGTCGTGCACAGTCTGCTCTCTCACTCTCGCGCGGAGTCTGCTCTCTCACTCTCCTGCACAGTCTGCTCTCTCGCTCTCCCGCACAGTCTACTCTCTCACTCTCGTGCACAGTCTGCTCTTTCACTCTCGTGCACAGTCTGCTCTCTCACTCTCCCGAACAGTCAGCTCTCTCACTCTCGCGCACAGTCTGCTCTCTCACTCTCGCGCACAGTCTGCTTTCTCACTCTCGCGCACAGTCTGCTCTCTCACTCTCACGTACAGTCAGCTCTCTGCTCTCCCACACAGTCAGCTCCCTCACTCTCGCGCACAGTCAGCTCTCACGCTCTCGCTCACAGTCAGCTCTCTCACTCTCGCGCACACTCTGCTCTCTCACTCTCGCGCACATTCAGCACTCTGACTCTCGCGCACAGTCAGCTCTCTCGCTCTCCCGCACAGTCAGCTCTCTCACTCTCGTGCACAGTCTGCTCTCTCACTCTCGCGCGGAGTCTGCTCTCTCACTCTGCTGCACAGTCTGCTCTCTCGCTCTCCCACACGGTCTGCTCTCTCACTCTCGCGCACAGTCTGCTCTTTCACTCTCGTGCACAGTCAGCTCTCTCACTCTCCCGCACAGTTCAGCCCTCTCACTCTCGCGCACATTCTGCTCTCTCACTCTCGCGCACAGTCTGCTCTCTCATTCTCGCGCACAGTCTGCTCTCTCACTCTCACGTACAGTCAGCTCTCTTGCTCTCCCACACAGTCAGCTCCCTCACTCTCGCGCACAGTCAGCTCTCACGCTCTCGCGCACAGTCAGCTCTCTCACTCTCCCGCACAGTCAGCTCTCTCGCTCTCCCGCAAAGTCAGCTCTCTCACTCTCGCGGACAGTCTGCTCTCTCACTCTCGCGCACAGTCAGCACTCTCACTCTGGCGCACCGTCTGCTCTCTCACTCTCGCGCACAATCTGCTCTCTCACTCTCCCACACAGTCTGCTCTCTCGCTCTCACGCACTGTCTGCTCTCTCACTCTCGCGCACAGTCAGCTCTATCACTCTCGCGCACAGTCAGCTCTCTCACTCTAGCGCACAGTCAGCTCTCTCACTCTCGCGCACAGTCAGCTTTCTCGCTCTCCCGCACAGTCTTTTCTCTCGCTCTGACGCACAGTCTGCTCTCACACTCTCGCGCACAGTCAGCTCTCTCACTCTCACACACAGTCAGCTCTCTCGCTCTCCCGCACAGTCAGCTCTCTCACTCTCGTGCACAGTCTTCTCTCTCACTCTTGCGCGGAGTCTGCTCTCTCACTCTGCCGCACAGTCTGCTCTCTCGCTCTCCCGCACAGTCTGCTCTCTCACTCTCGCGCACAGTCTGCTCTCTCACTCTCCCGCACATTCAGCTCTCCCTCTCTCGCGCACAGTCTGCTCTCTCACTCTCGCGCACAGTCTGCTCTCTCACTCTTGCGCACAGTCAGCTCTCTTACTCTCGCACACTGTCAGCTCTCTCACTCTCGCGCACAGTCAGCTCTCTCACTCTCGCGCACAGTCAGCTCTCTCCATCTCGCGCACAGTCAGCTCTCTCACTCTCGCGCACAGTCAGCTCTCTCGCTCTCCGCACAGTCTGCTCTCTCGCTCTCACGTACAGTCTGGTCTCTCACTCTCGCGCACAGTCAGCTCTCTCGCTCTCGCGCACAGTCAGCTCTCTCACTCTCGTGCACAGGCAGCTCTCTCACTCTCACGCACAGTCAGGCTCTCTCACTCTCTCGCACAGTCAGCTCTCCCGCTCTCGCGCACAGTCTGCTCTCTCGCTCTCGCGTACAGTCAGCTCCCTCACACTCACGCACAGTCAACTCTCTCACTCTCGGGCACAGTCTGCTCTCTCACTCTCGCGCACAGTCTGCTCTCTCACTCTCCCACACAGTCTGCTCTCTCGCTCTCCCGCACAGTCTGCTCTCTCACTCCCGCGCACAGTCTGCTCTCTCACTCTCCCGCACAGTCAGCTCTCTCACTCTCGCGCACAGCCTGCTCTCTCACTCTCGCGCACAGTCTGCTCTCTCACTCTCGCGCATAGTCTGCGCTCTCACTCTCGTGCACAATCTTGCTCTCTCACTCTCGCGCAGAAGTCTGCTCTCTCACTCTCGTGCACAGTCTGCTCTCTCACTCTCGCGCACGGGCTTATCTCACATTCTCACGCACAGTCAGCTCTCTCACTCTCCCGCACAGTCAGCTCTCTCACTCTGGTGCACAGTCAGCTCCCTCGATCTCCCGCACCAGTCTGCTCTCTCGCTCTCATGCACAGTCTGCTCTCACACTCTCGCGCACAGTCAGCTCTCTCGCTCTCGCGCACAGTCAGCTCTCTCACTCTCGCGCACAGTCAGCTCTCTCACTCTCACACACAGTCAGCTCTCTCTCTCTCGCGCACTGTCAGCTCTCTCACTCTCGCGCACTCTCTGCTCTCTCGCTCTCGCGCACAGTCATTTCTCTGACTCTCGCGCACAGTCAGCTCTCTCGCTCTCACGCACAGTCAGCTCTCTCGCTCTCCCGCACAGTCAGCTCTCTCACTCTCGTGCACAGTCTTCTCTCTCACTCTCGCGCGGAGTCTGCTCTCTCACTCTGCCGCACAGTCTGCTCTCTCGCTCTCCCGCACAGTCTGCTCTCTCACTCTCGCGCACAGTCTGCTCTCTCACTCTACCGCACATTCAGCTCTCTCACTCTCGTGCACAGTCTGCTCTCTCACTCTCGCGCACAGTCTGCTCTCTCACTCTTGCGCACAGTCTGCTCTCTCACTCTCGCGCACAGTCAGCTCTCTCAGTCTCGCGCACAGTCAGCTCTCTCACTCTCGCGCACAGTCAGCTCTCATACTCTCGCGCACTGTCAGCTCTCTCACTCTCGAGCACTGTCTGCTCTCTCACTCTCACGCACATTCAGCTCTCTCACTCTCCCGCTCAGTCTGCTCTCTCGCTCTCACACACAGTCTGCCCTCTCACTCTCGCGCAGAGCCAGCTCTCTCGCTCTCGCGCACAGTCAGCTCTCTCACTCTCACGCACAGTCAGCTCTCTGTCTCTCGCGCACAGTCTGCTCTCTCACTCTCACGTACAGTAAGCTCTCTCGCTCTCCCGCACAGTCAGCTCTCTCACTCTCGCGCACAGTCAGCTCTCTCACTCTCTCGCACAGTCAGCTCTCTCACTCTCACGCACAGTCTGCTCTCTCACTCTCGTGCACAGTCTGCTCTCTCACTCTCGCGCACAGTCAGCTCTCTCACTCTCGCGCATAGTCAGCTCTCTCACACTCGCGCACAGTCAGCTCACTCACTCTCACGCACAGTCAGCTCTCTCGCTCTCCCGCACAGTCTGCTCTCTCGCTCTCACGTACAGTCTGCTCTCTCCCTCTCGCGCAGTTAGCTCTCTCGCTCTCGCGCACAGTCAGCTCTCTCACTCTCGCGCACAGTCCGCAATCTCACTCTCGTGCACAGTCTGCTCTCTTACTCTCCCGCACAGTCTGCTCTCTCGCTCTCCCGCACAGTCTGCTCTCTCACTCTCGCGCACAGTCTGCTCTCTCACTCTCCCGCACAGACAGCTCTCTCACTCTCGCGCACAGTCTGCTCTCTCACTCTCGCGCACAGTCTGCTCTCTCACTCTCCCGCACAGACAGCTCTCTCACTCTCGCGCACAGTCTGCTCTCTCACTCTCGCGCACAGTCTGCTCTCTCACTCTCGCGCACAGTCTGCTCTCTCACTCTCGCGCACAGTCAGCTCTCTCACTCTCACGCACGGTCTGATCTCACATTCTCGCGCACAGTCATCTCTTTCACTCTCGCGCACAATCTGCTCTCTCACTCTCGCGCACAGTCTGCTCTCTCACTTTCGCGCACAGTCTGCTCTCTCACTCTCGCGCACGGTCTGATCTCACATTCTCACGCACAGTCTGCTCTCTCACTCTCCTGCACAGTCAGCTCTCTCACTCTCACGCACAGTCAGCTCTCTCGCTCTCGTGCACAGTCTGCTCTCGCTCTCCCGCACAGTCATCTCTCTCGCTCTCGCGCATAGTCAGCTCTCTCACTCTCGCGCACATTCAGCTCTCTCGCTCTCGTGCACAGTCTGCTCTCGCTCTCCCGCACAGTCAGCTCTCTCACTCTCGCACACAGTCAGCTCTCTCGCTCTCCCGCACAGTCTGCTCTCTCACTCTCACGCACCGTCTGCTCTCACACTCTCGCGCACAGTCAGCTCTCTCACTCTCCCGCACAGTCAGCTCTCTCGCTCTCGCTCACAGTCAGCTCTCTCACTCTCGCACACAGTCAGCTCTCTCACTCTCACACACAGTCAGCTCTCTCTCTCTCGCACACAGTCAGCTCTCTCGCTCTCGCGCACAGTCAGCTCTCTCACTCTCGCGCACAGTCAGCTCTCTCACTCTCGCGCACACTCTGTTCTCTCACTCTCGCGCACTGTTAGCTCTCTGACTCTCGCGCACAGTCAGCTCTCTCGCTCTCCCGCACAGTCAGCTCTCTCACTCTCGTGCACAGTCTGCTCTCTCACTCTCGCGCGGAGTCTGCTCTCTCACTCTCCTGCACAGTCTGCTCTCTCGCTCTCCCGCACAGTCTACTCTCTCACTCTCGCGCACAGTCTGCTCTTTCACTCTCGTGCACAGTCAGATCTCTCACTCTCCCGCACAGTCAGCTCTCTCACTCTCGCGCACAGTCTGCTCTCTCACTCTCGCGCACAGTCTGCTCTCTCACTCTCGCGCACAGTCTGCTCTCTCAGTCTCACGTACAGTCAGCTCTCTGCTCTCCCACACAGTCAGCTCCCTCACTCTCGCGCACAGTCAGCTCTCATGCTCTCGCGCACAGTCAGCTCTCTCACTCTCGCGCACACTCTGCTCTCTCACTCTCGCGCACATTCAGCACTCTGACTCTCGCGCACAGTCAGCTCTCTCGCTCTCCGGCACAGTCAGCTCTCTCACTCTCGTGCACAGTCTGCTCTCTCACTCTCGCGCGGAGTCTGCTCTCTCACTCTGCTGCACAGTCTGCTCTCTCACTCTCCCGCACAGTCAGCTCTCTCACTCTCGCGCACATTCTGCTCTCTCACTCTCGCGCACAGTCTGCTCTCTCATTCTCGCGCACAGTCTGCTCTCTCACTCTCACGTACAGTCAGCTCTCT
This sequence comes from Cetorhinus maximus, assembly GCF_964194155.1. Lineage (NCBI taxonomy): Eukaryota > Metazoa > Chordata > Chondrichthyes > Lamniformes > Cetorhinidae > Cetorhinus > Cetorhinus maximus. The sequence continues at coordinate 20,219 of NW_027597821.1, read as the reverse complement.
TGCTCTCCCACACAGTCAGCTCCCTCACTCTCGCGCACAGTCAGCTCTCACGCTCTCGTGCACAGTCAGCTCTCTCACTCTCCCGCACAGTCAGCTCTCTCGCTCTCCCGCACAGTCAGCTCTCTCACTCTCGCGCACAGTCTGCTCTCTCACTCTCGCGCACAGTCAGCACTCTCACTCTCTCGCACAGTCTGCTCTCTCACTCTCGCGCACAATCTGCTCTCTCACTCTCCCACACAGTCTGCTCTCTCGCTCTCACGCACTGTCTGCTCTCTCACTCTCTCGCACAGTCAGCTCTATCACTCTCGTGCACAGTCAGCTCTCTCACTCTCGCGCACAGTCAGCTTTCTCGCTCTCCCGCACAGTCTTTTCTCTCGCTCTGACGCACAGTCTGCTCTAACACTCTCGCGCACAGTCAGCTCTCTCGCTCTCGCGCACAGTCAGCTCTCTCACTCTCACGCACAGTCAGCTCTCTCACTCTCACACACAGTCAGCTCTCTCTCTCTCGCGCACAGTCAGCTCTCTCACTCTCGCGCACACTCTGCTCTCTCACTCTCGCGCACAGTCATTTCTCTGACTCTCGCGCACAGTCAGCTCTCTCGCTCTCGCGCACAGTCAGCTCTCTCACTCTCCCGCACAGTCAGCTCTCTCACTCTCGCGCACAGTCTGCTCTCTCACTCTCACGTACAGTAAGCTCTCTCGCCCTCCCGCACAGTCAGCTCTCTCACTCTCGCGCACAGTCAGCTCTCTCACTCTCTCGCACAGTCAGCTCTCTCACTCTCGCGCACAGTCTGCTCTCTCACTTTCGCGCACACTCTGCTCTCTCACTCTCGCGCACAGTCAGCTCTCTCACTCTCACACACAGTCAGCTCTCTCTCTCTCGCGCACAGTCAGCTCTCTCACTCTCGCGCACACTCTGCTCTCTCACTCTCGCGCACAGTCATTTCTCTGATTCTCGCGCACAGTCAGCTCTCTCGCTCTCGCGCACAGTCAGCTCTCTCGCTCTCCCGCACAGTCAGCTCTCTCACTCTCGTGCACAGTCTTCTCTCTCACTCTTGCGCGGAGTCTGCTCTCTCACTCTGCCGCACAGTCTGCTCTCTCGCTCTCCCGCACAGTCTGCTCTCTCACTCTCGTGCACAGTCTGCTCTCTCACTCTCCCGCACATTCAGCTCTCTCACTCTCGCGCACAGTCTGCTCTCTCACTCTCGCGCACAGTCTGCTCTTTCACTCTCGTGCACAGTCAGATCTCTCACTCTCCCGCACAGTCAGCTCTCTCACTCTCGCGCACAGTCTGCTCTCTCACTCTCGCGCACAGTCTGCTCTCTCACTCTCGCGCACAGTCTGCTCTCTCACTCTCACGTACAGTCAGCTCTCTGCTCTCCCACACAGTCAGCTCCCTCACTCTCGCGCACAGTCAGCTCTCATGCTCTCGCGCACAGTCAGCTCTCTCACTCTCGCGCACACTCTGCTCTCTCACTCTCGCGCACATTCAGCACTCTGACTCTCGCGCACAGTCAGCTCTCTCGCTCTCCGGCACAGTCAGCTCTCTCACTCTCGTGCACAGTCTGCTCTCTCACTCTCGCGCGGAGTCTGCTCTCTCACTCTGCTGCACAGTCTGCTCTCTCACTCTCCCGCACAGTCAGCTCTCTCACTCTCGCGCACATTCTGCTCTCTCACTCTCGCGCACAGTCTGCTCTCTCATTCTCGCGCACAGTCTGCTCTCTCACTCTCACGTACAGTCAGCTCTCTTGCTCTCCCACACAGTCAGCTCCCTCACTCTCGCGCACAGTCAGCTCTCACGCTCTCGTGCACAGTCAGCTCTCTCACTCTCCCGCACAGTCAGCTCTCTCGCTCTCCCGCACAGTCAGCTCTCTCACTCTCGCGCACAGTCTGCTCTCTCACTCTCGCGCACAGTCAGCACTCTCACTCTCTCGCACAGTCTGCTCTCTCACTCTCGCGCACAATCTGCTCTCTCACTCTCCCACACAGTCTGCTCTCTCGCTCTCACGCACTGTCTGCTCTCTCACTCTCTCGCACAGTCAGCTCTATCACTCTCGCGCACAGTCAGCTCTCTCACTCTCGCGCACAGTCAGCTTTCTCGCTCTCCCGCACAGTCTTTTCTCTCGCTCTGACGCACAGTCTGCTCTAACACTCTCGCGCACAGTCAGCTCTCTCGCTCTCGCGCACAGTCAGCTCTCACTCTCACGCACAGTCAGCTCTCTCACTCTCACACACAGTCAGCTCTCTCTCTCTCGCGCACAGTCAGCTCTCTCACTCTCGCGCACACTCTGCTCTCTCACTCTCGCGCACAGTCATTTCTCTGACTCTCGTGCACAGTCAGCTCTCTCGCTCTCGCGCACAGTCAGCTCTCTCACTCTCCCGCACAGTCAGCTCTCTCACTCTCGCGCACAGTCTGCTCTCTCACTCTCACGTACAGTAAGCTCTCTCGCCCTCCCGCACAGTCAGCTCTCTCACTCTCGCGCACAGTCAGCTCTCTCACTCTCTCGCACAGTCAGCTCTCTCACTCTCGCGCACAGTCTGCTCTCTCACTTTCGCGCACACTCTGCTCTCTCACTCTCGCGCACAGCCAGCTCTCTCACTCTCACACACAGTCAGCTCTCTCTCTCTCGCGCACAGTCAGCTCTCTCACTCTCGCGCACACTCTGCTCTCTCACTCTCGCGCACAGTCATTTCTCTGACTCTCGCGCACAGTCAGCTCTCTCGCTCTCGCGCACAGTCAGCTCTCTCGCTCTCCCGCACAGTCAGCTCTCTCACTCTCGTGCACAGTCTTCTCTCTCACTCTTGCGCGGAGTCTGCTCTCTCACTCTGCCGCACAGTCTGCTCTCTCGCTCTCCCGCACAGTCTGCTCTCTCACTCTCGTGCACAGTCTGCTCTCTCACTCTCCCGCACATTCAGCTCTCTCACTCTCGCGCACAGTCTGCTCTCTCACCCTCGCGCACAGTCAGCTCTCTTACTCTCGCGCACTGTTAGCTCTCTCACTCTCGCGCACAATCAGCTCTCTCACTCTCGCGCACATTCTGCTCTCATGCTCTCGCGCACAGTCAGCTCTCTTACTCTCGCGCACTGTCAGCTCTCTCACTCTCGAGCACTGTCTGCTCTCTCACTCTCACGCACATTCAGCTCTCTCACTCTCCCGCTCAGTCTGCTCTCTCGCTCTCACACACAGTCTGCCCTCTCACTCTCGCGCAGAGCCAGCTCTCTCGCTCTCGCGCACAGTCAGCTCTCTCACTCTCACGCACAGTCAGCTCTCTGTCTCTCGCGCACAGTCTGCTCTCTCACTCTCACGTACAGTAAGCTCTCTCGCTCTCCCGCACAGTCAGCTCTCTCACTCTCGCGCACAGTCAGCTCTCTCACTCTCTCGCACAGTCAGCTCTCTCACTCTCACGCACAGTCTGCTCTCTCACTCTCGTGCACAGTCTGCTCTCTCACTCTCGCGCACAGTCAGCTCTCTCACTCTCGCGCATAGTCAGCTCTCTCACACTCGCGCACAGTCAGCTCACTCACTCTCACGCACAGTCAGCTCTCTCGCTCTCCCGCACAGTCTGCTCTCTCGCTCTCACGTACAGTCTGCTCTCTCCCTCTCGCGCAGTTAGCTCTCTCGCTCTCGCGCACAGTCAGCTCTCTCACTCTCGCGCACAGTCCGCAATCTCACTCTCGTGCACAGTCTGCTCTCTTACTCTCCCGCACAGTCTGCTCTCTCGCTCTCCCGCACAGTCTGCTCTCTCACTCTCGCGCACAGTCTGCTCTCTCACTCTCCCGCACAGACAGCTCTCTCACTCTCGCGCACAGTCTGCTCTCTCACTCTCGCGCACAGTCTGCTCTCTCACTCTCCCGCACAGACAGCTCTCTCACTCTCGCGCACAGTCTGCTCTCTCACTCTCGCGCACAGTCTGCTCTCTCACTCTCGCGCACAGTCTGCTCTCTCACTCTCGCGCACAGTCAGCTCTCTCACTCTCACGCACGGTCTGATCTCACATTCTCGCGCACAGTCATCTCTTTCACTCTCGCGCACAATCTGCTCTCTCACTCTCGCGCACAGTCTGCTCTCTCACTTTCGCGCACAGTCTGCTCTCTCACTCTCGCGCACGGTCTGATCTCACATTCTCACGCACAGTCTGCTCTCTCACTCTCCTGCACAGTCAGCTCTCTCACTCTCACGCACAGTCAGCTCTCTCGCTCTCGTGCACAGTCTGCTCTCGCTCTCCCGCACAGTCATCTCTCTCGCTCTCGCGCATAGTCAGCTCTCTCACTCTCGCGCACATTCAGCTCTCTCGCTCTCGTGCACAGTCTGCTCTCGCTCTCCCGCACAGTCAGCTCTCTCACTCTCGCACACAGTCAGCTCTCTCGCTCTCCCGCACAGTCTGCTCTCTCACTCTCGCTCACAGTCAGCTCTCTCACTCTCGCACACAGTCAGCTCTCTCACTCTCACACACAGTCAGCTCTCTCTCTCTCGCACACAGTCAGCTCTCTCGCTCTCGCGCACAGTCAGCTCTCTCACTCTCGCGCACAGTCAGCTCTCTCACTCTCGCGCACACTCTGTTCTCTCACTCTCGCGCACTGTTAGCTCTCTGACTCTCGCGCACAGTCAGCTCTCTCGCTCTCCCGCACAGTCAGCTCTCTCACTCTCGTGCACAGTCTGCTCTCTCACTCTCGCGCGGAGTCTGCTCTCTCACTCTCCTGCACAGTCTGCTCTCTCGCTCTCCCGCACAGTCTACTCTCTCACTCTCGCGCACAGTCTGCTCTTTCACTCTCGTGCACAGTCAGATCTCTCACTCTCCCGCACAGTCAGCTCTCTCACTCTCGCGCACAGTCTGCTCTCTCACTCTCGCGCACAGTCTGCTCTCTCACTCTCGCGCACAGTCTGCTCTCTCACTCTCACGTACAGTCAGCTCTCTGCTCTCCCACACAGTCAGCTCCCTCACTCTCGCGCACAGTCAGCTCTCATGCTCTCGCGCACAGTCAGCTCTCTCACTCTCGCGCACACTCTGCTCTCTCACTCTCGCGCACATTCAGCACTCTGACTCTCGCGCACAGTCAGCTCTCTCGCTCTCCGGCACAGTCAGCTCTCTCACTCTCGTGCACAGTCTGCTCTCTCACTCTCGCGCGGAGTCTGCTCTCTCACTCTGCTGCACAGTCTGCTCTCTCACTCTCCCGCACAGTCAGCTCTCTCACTCTCGCGCACATTCTGCTCTCTCACTCTCGCGCACAGTCTGCTCTCTCATTCTCGCGCACAGTCTGCTCTCTCACTCTCACGTACAGTCAGCTCTCTTGCTCTCCCACACAGTCAGCTCCCTCACTCTCGCGCACAGTCAGCTCTCACGCTCTCGTGCACAGTCAGCTCTCTCACTCTCCCGCACAGTCAGCTCTCTCGCTCTCCCGCACAGTCAGCTCTCTCACTCTCGCGCACAGTCTGCTCTCTCACTCTCGCGCACAGTCAGCACTCTCACTCTCTCGCACAGTCTGCTCTCTCACTCTCGCGCACAATCTGCTCTCTCACTCTCCCACACAGTCTGCTCTCTCGCTCTCACGCACTGTCTGCTCTCTCACTCTCTCGCACAGTCAGCTCTATCACTCTCGTGCACAGTCAGCTCTCTCACTCTCGTGCACAGTCAGCTTTCTCGCTCTCCCGCACAGTCTTTTCTCTCGCTCTGACGCACAGTCTGCTCTAACACTCTCGCGCACAGTCAGCTCTCTCGCTCTCGCGCACAGTCAGCTCTCTCACTCTCACGCACAGTCAGCTCTCTCACTCTCACACACAGTCAGCTCTCTCTCTCTCGCGCACAGTCAGCTCTCTCACTCTCGCGCACACTCTGCTCTCTCACTCTCGCGCACAGTCATTTCTCTGACTCTCGCGCACAGTCAGCTCTCTCGCTCTCGCGCACAGTCAGCTCTCTCACTCTCCCGCACAGTCAGCTCTCTCACTCTCACGCACAGTCTGCTCTCTCACTCTCACGTACAGTAAGCTCTCTCGCCCTCCCGCACAGTCAGCTCTCTCACTCTCGCGCACAGTCAGCTCTCTCACTCTCTCGCACAGTCAGCTCTCTCACTCTCGCGCACAGTCTGCTCTCTCACTTTCGCGCACACTCTGCTCTCTCACTCTCGCGCACAGTCAGCTCTCTCACTCTCACACACAGTCAGCTCTCTCTCTCTCGCGCACAGTCAGCTCTCTCACTCTCGCGCACACTCTGCTCTCTCACTCTCGCGCACAGTCATTTCTCTGATTCTCGCGCACAGTCAGCTCTCTCGCTCTCGCGCACAGTCAGCTCTCTCGCTCTCCCGCACAGTCAGCTCTCTCACTCTCGTGCACAGTCTTCTCTCTCACTCTTGCGCGGAGTCTGCTCTCTCACTCTGCCGCACAGTCTGCTCTCTCGCTCTCCCGCACAGTCTGCTCTCTCACTCTCGTGCACAGTCTGCTCTCTCACTCTCCCGCACATTCAGCTCTCTCACTCTCGCGCACAGTCTGCTCTCTCACTCTCGCGCACAGTCTGCTCTTTCACTCTCGTGCACAGTCAGATCTCTCACTCTCCCGCACAGTCAGCTCTCTCACTCTCGCGCACAGTCTGCTCTCTCACTCTCGCGCACAGTCTGCTCTCTCACTCTCGCGCACAGTCTGCTCTCTCACTCTCACGTACAGTCAGCTCTCTGCTCTCCCACACAGTCAGCTCCCTCACTCTCGCGCACAGTCAGCTCTCATGCTCTCGCGCACAGTCAGCTCTCTCACTCTCGCGCACACTCTGCTCTCTCACTCTCGCGCACATTCAGCACTCTGACTCTCGCGCACAGTCAGCTCTCTCGCTCTCCGGCACAGTCAGCTCTCTCACTCTCGTGCACAGTCTGCTCTCTCACTCTCGCGCGGAGTCTGCTCTCTCACTCTGCTGCACAGTCTGCTCTCTCACTCTCCCGCACAGTCAGCTCTCTCACTCTCGCGCACATTCTGCTCTCTCACTCTCGCGCACAGTCTGCTCTCTCATTCTCGCGCACAGTCTGCTCTCTCACTCTCACGTACAGTCAGCTCTCTTGCTCTCCCACACAGTCAGCTCCCTCACTCTCGCGCACAGTCAGCTCTCACGCTCTCGTGCACAGTCAGCTCTCTCACTCTCCCGCACAGTCAGCTCTCTCGCTCTCCCGCACAGTCAGCTCTCTCACTCTCGCGCACAGTCTGCTCTCTCACTCTCGCGCACAGTCAGCACTCTCACTCTCTCGCACAGTCTGCTCTCTCACTCTCGCGCACAATCTGCTCTCTCACTCTCCCACACAGTCTGCTCTCTCGCTCTCACGCACTGTCTGCTCTCTCACTCTCTCGCACAGTCAGCTCTATCACTCTCGCGCACAGTCAGCTCTCTCACTCTCGCGCACAGTCAGCTTTCTCGCTCTCCCGCACAGTCTTTTCTCTCGCTCTGACGCACAGTCTGCTCTAACACTCTCGCGCACAGTCAGCTCTCTCGCTCTCGCGCACAGTCAGCTCTCACTCTCACGCACAGTCAGCTCTCTCACTCTCACACACAGTCAGCTCTCTCTCTCTCGCGCACAGTCAGCTCTCTCACTCTCGCGCACACTCTGCTCTCTCACTCTCGCGCACAGTCATTTCTCTGACTCTCGTGCACAGTCAGCTCTCTCGCTCTCGCGCACAGTCAGCTCTCTCACTCTCCCGCACAGTCAGCTCTCTCACTCTCGCGCACAGTCTGCTCTCTCACTCTCACGTACAGTAAGCTCTCTCGCCCTCCCGCACAGTCAGCTCTCTCACTCTCGCGCACAGTCAGCTCTCTCACTCTCTCGCACAGTCAGCTCTCTCACTCTCGCGCACAGTCTGCTCTCTCACTTTCGCGCACACTCTGCTCTCTCACTCTCGCGCACAGCCAGCTCTCTCACTCTCACACACAGTCAGCTCTCTCTCTCTCGCGCACAGTCAGCTCTCTCACTCTCGCGCACACTCTGCTCTCTCACTCTCGCGCACAGTCATTTCTCTGACTCTCGCGCACAGTCAGCTCTCTCGCTCTCGCGCACAGTCAGCTCTCTCGCTCTCCCGCACAGTCAGCTCTCTCACTCTCGTGCACAGTCTTCTCTCTCACTCTTGCGCGGAGTCTGCTCTCTCACTCTGCCGCACAGTCTGCTCTCTCGCTCTCCCGCACAGTCTGCTCTCTCACTCTCGTGCACAGTCTGCTCTCTCACTCTCCCGCACATTCAGCTCTCTCACTCTCGCGCACAGTCTGCTCTCTCACCCTCGCGCACAGTCAGCTCTCTTACTCTCGCGCACTGTTAGCTCTCTCACTCTCGCGCACAATCAGCTCTCTCACTCTCGCGCACATTCTGCTCTCATGCTCTCACGCACAGTCAGCTCTCTCACTCTCGCGCACAGTCAGCTCTCTGTCTCTCGCGCACAGTCAGCTCTCTCGCTCTTGCGCACCTTCTGCTCTCTCGCTCTCACGCACAGTCAGCTCTCTCGCTCTCGCACACAGTCTGCTCTCACACTCTCGCGCACGGTCTGATCTCACATTCTCGTGCACAGTTTGCTCCCTCACTCTCCCGCACAGTCAGCTCTCTCACTCTCGCGCACAGTCAACTCACTCGCTCTCGCGCACAGTCTGCTCTCACTCTCCCGCACAATCTGCTCTCTCGCTCTCGCGCACAGTCTGCTCTCACTCTCACGCAAAGTCTGCTCTCTCACTATCACGCACAGTCAGCTCTCTCACTCTCCCGCACAGTCAGCTCTCTCACTCTCGAGCACAGTCTGCTCTCTCACTCTCGCACACAGTCTGCTCTCTCACTCTCGCGCACAGTCTGCTCTCTCACTCTGACGTACAGTCAGCTCTCTTGCTCTCCCACACAGTCAGCTCCCTCACTCTCACGCACAGTCAGCTCTCCCGCTGTCGCGCACAGTCAGCTCTCTCACTGTCCCGCACAGTCAGCTCTCTCACTCTCGCGCACAGTCTGCTCTCTCACTCTCACGTACAGTAAGCTCTCTCGCCCTCCCGCACAGTCAGCTCTCTCACTCTCGCGCACAGTCAGCTCTCTCACTCTCTCGCACAGTCAGCTCTCTCACTCTCGCGCACAGTCTGCTCTCTCACTTTCGCGCACACTCTGCTCTCTCACTCTCGCGCACAGTCAGCTCTCTCACTCTCGCGCACAGTCAGCTCTCTCAATCTCGCGCGCAGTCAGCTCTCTCACTCTCGCGCACAGTCAGCTCTCTCGCTCTCCCGCACAGTCTGCTCTCTCGCTCTCCCGTACTGTCTGCTCTCTCACTCTCGCTCACAGTCAGCTCTCTCGCTCTCGCGCACAGTCTGCTCTCTCACTCTCGTGCACAGTCAGATCTCTCACTCTCACGCACAGTCAGCTCTCTCACTCTCTCGCACAGTCAGCTCTCCCGCTCTCGCGCACAGTCTGCTCTCTCGCTCTCGCATACGGTCAGCTCCCAAACACTCACGCACAGTCAGCTCTCTCACTCTCGCGCACAGTCTGCTCTCTCACTCTCGCGCACAGTCTGCTCTCTCACTCTCCCGCACAGTCTGCTCTCTCGCTCTCCCGCACAGTCTGCTCTCTCACTCTCGCGCACAGTCTGCTCTCTCACTCTCCCGCACAGTCAGCTCTCTCACTCTCGCGCACAGTCTGCTCTCTCACTCTCGCGCACAGTCTGCTCTCTCACTCTCGCGCACAGTCTGCTCTCTCACTCTCGCGCACAATCTGCTCTCTCACTCTCGCGCAGAGTCTGCTCTCTCGCTCTCGCGCACAGTCTGCTCTCACTCTCCCGCAATGTCCGCTCTCACGCTCTCGCGCACAGTCTGCTCTCACTCCCGCGCACAGTCTGCTCTTTCACTCTCGTGCACAGTCAGCGCTCTCACTCTCCCGCTCAGTCAGCTCTCTCACTCTCGCGCACAGTCTGCTCTCTCACTCTCGCGCACAGTCTGCTCTCTCACTCTCGTGCTCAGTCTGCTCTCTCACTCTCACATACAGTCAGCTCTCTTGCTCTCCCACACAGTCAGCTCCCTCACTCGCGCGCACAGTCAGCTCTCACGCTCTCGCGCACAGTCAGCTCTCTCACTCTCCCGCACAGTCAGCTCTCTCGCTCTCCCGCACAGTCAGCTCTCTCACTCTCGCGCACAGTCTGCTCTCTCACTCTCGTGCACAGTCAGCACTCTCACTCTGGCGCACAGTCTGCTCTCTCACTCTCGCGCACAATCTGCTCTCTCACTCTCCCACACAGTCTGCTCTCTCGCTCTCACGCACAGTCTGCTCTCTCACTCTCGCGCACAGTCAGCTCTCTAACTCTCGCGCACATTCAGCTCTCTCAATCTCGCGCACAGTCAGCTCTCTCACTCTCGCGCACAGTCAGCTCTCTCGCTCTCCTGCACAATCTGCTCTCTCGCTCTCACGCACAGTCTGCTCTCACACTCTCGCGCACATTCAGCTCTCTCGCTCTCGCGCACAGTCAGCTCTCTCACTCTCGCACACAGTCAGCTCCCTCACTCTCACAAACAGTCAGCTCTCTCTCTCTCGTGCACAGTCAGCTCTCTCGCTCTTTCGCACTGTCAGCTCTCTCGCTCTCCCGCACAGTCAGCTCTCTCACTCTCGTGCACAGTCTTCTCTCTCAATCTCACACGGAGTCTGCTCTCTCACTCTTCCACACAGTCTGCTCTCTCACTCTCGCGCACAGTCAGCTCTCTAACTCTCGCGCACATTCAGCTGTCTCAATCTCGCGCACATTCAGCTCTCCCTCTCTCGCGCACAGTCTGCTCTCGCACTCTCGCGCACAGTCTGCTCTCTCACACTCACGCACAGTCTGCTCTCTCACTCTTGCGCACAGTCAGCTCTCTTACTCTCGCGCACTGTCAGCTCTCTCACTCTCGCGCACAGTCAGCTCTCTCACTCTCGCGCACAGTCAGCTCTCTCAATCTCGCGCACAGTCAGCTCTCTCACTCTTGCGCACAGTCAGCTCTCTCGCTCTCCCGCACAGTCTGCTCTCTCGCTCTCACGTGCAGTCTGCTCTCTCACTCTCGCGCACAGTCAGCTCTCTCGCTCTCGCGCACAGTCAGCTCTCTCACTATCGTGCACAGTCAGCTCTCTCACTCTCACGCACAGTCAGCTCTCTCACTCTCTCGCACAGTCAGCTCTCCCGCTCTCGCGCACAGTCTGCTCTCTCGCTCTCGCGTACAGTCAGCTCCCTCACACTCACGCACAGTCAACTCTCTCACTCTCGCGCACAGTCTGCTCTCTCACTCTCGCGCACAGTCTGCTCTCTCACTCTCCCACACAGTCTGCTCTCTCGCTCTCCCGCACAGTCTGCTCTCTCACTCCCGCGCACAGTCAGCTCTCTCACTCTCCCGCACAGTCAGCTCTCTCACTCTCGCGCACAGTCTGCTCTCTCACTCTCGCGCACAGTCTGCTCTCTCACTCTCGTGCACAATCTGCTCTCTCACTCTCGCGCAGAGTCTGCTCTCTCACTCTCGTGCACAGTCTGCTCTCTCACTCTCGCGCACGGTCTTATCTCACATTCTCACGCACAGTCAGCTCTCTCACTCTCCCGCACAGTCAGCTCTCTCACTCTGGCGCACAGTCAGCTCTCTCGATCTCCCGCACAGTCAGCTCTCTCGCTCTCACGCACAGTCTGCTCTCACACTCTCGCGCACAGTCAGCTCTCTCGCTCTCGCGCACAGTCAGCTCTCTCACTCTCGCGCACAGTCAGCTCTCTCACTCTCACACACAGTCAGCTCTCTCTCTCTCACGCACAGTCAGCTCTCTCACTCTCGCGCACTCTCTGCTCTCTCACTCTCGCGCACAGTCATTTCTCTGACTCTCGCGCACAGTCAGCTCTCTCGCTCTCGCGCACAGTCAGCTCTCTCGCTCTCCCGCACAGTCAGCTCTCTCACTCTCGTGCACAGTCTTCTCTCTCACTCTCGCGCGGAGTCTGCTCTCTCACTCTGCCGCACAGTCTGCTCTCTCGCTCTCCCGCACAGTCTGCTCTCTCACTCTCGCGCACAGTCTGCTCTCTCACTCTACCGCACATTCAGCTCTCTCACTCTCGCGCACAGTCTGCTCTCTCACTCTCGCGCACAGTCTGCTCTCTCACTCTTGCGCACAGTCTGCTCTCTCACTCTCGCGCACAGTCAGCTCTCTCAGTCTCGCGCACAGTCAGCTCTCTCACTCTCGCGCACAGTCAGCTCTCTTACTCTCGCGCACTGTCAGCTCTCTCACTCTCGCGCACTGTCTGCTCTCTCACTCTCGCGCACATTCAGCTCTCTCACTCTCCCGCTCAGTCTGCTCTCTCGCTCTCACGCACAGTCTGCCCTCTCACTCTCGCGCAGAGTCAGCTCTCTCGCTCTCGCGCACAGTCAGCTCTCTCACTCTCACGCACAGTCATCTCTCTGTCTCTCGCGCACTTTCTGCTCTCTCACTCTCACGTACAGTAAGCTCTCTCGCTCTCCCACACAGTCAGCTCTCTCACTCTCTCGAACAGTCAGCTCTCTCACTCTCACGCACAGTCTGCTCTCTCACTCTCGCGCACAGTCTGCTCTCTCACTCTCGCGCACACTCAGCTCTCTCACTCTCGCGCATAGTCAGCTCTCTCACACTCGCGCACAGTCAGCTCACTCACTCTCACGCACAGTCAGCTCTCTCGCTCTCCCGCACAGTCTGCTCTCTCGCTCTCACGTACAGTCTGCTCTCTCACTCTCGCACACGGACAGCTCTCTCGCTCTCGCGCACAGTCAGCTCTCTCACTCTCGCGCACAGTCAGCTCTCTCACTCTCGCGCACACTCTGTTCTCTCACTCTCGCGCACAGTTAGCTCTCTGACTCTCGCGCACAGTCAGCTCTCTCGCTCTCCCGCACAGTCAGCTCTCTCACTCTCGTGCACAGTCTGCTCTCTCACTCTCGCGCGGAGTCTGCTCTCTCACTCTCCTGCACAGTCTGCTCTCTCGCTCTCCCGCACAGTCTACTCTCTCACTCTCGCGCACAGTCTGCTCTTTCACTCTCGTGCACAGTCAGATCTCTCACTCTCCCGCACAGTCAGCTCTCTCACTCTCGCGCACAGTCTGCTCTCTCACTCTCGCGCACAGTCTGCTCTCTCACTCTCGCGCACAGTCTGCTCTCTCACTCTCACGTACAGTCAGCTCTCTGCTCTCCCACACAGTCAGCTCCCTCACTCTCGCGCACAGTCAGATCTCATGCTCTCGCGCACAGTCAGCTCTCTCACTCTCGCGCACACTCTGCTCTCTCACTCTCGCGCACATTCAGCACTCTGACTCTCGCGCACAGTCAGCTCTCTCGCTCTCCGGCACAGTCAGCTCTCTCACTCTCGTGCGCAGTCTGCTCTCTCACTCTGCTGCACAGTCTGCTCTCTCGCTCTCCCACACAGTCTGCTCTTTCACTCTCGTGCACAGTCAGCTCTCTCACTCTCCCGCTCAGTCATCTCTCTCACTCTCGCGCACATTCTGCTCTCTCACTCTCGCGCACAGTCTGCTCTCTCATTCTCGCGCACAGTCTGCTCTCTCACTCTCACGTACAGTCAGCTCACTTGCTCTCCCACACAGTCAGCTCCCTCACTCTCGCGCACAGTCAGCTCTCACGCTCTCGTGCACAGTCAGCTCTCTCACTCTCCCGCACAGTCAGCTCTCTCGCTCTCCCGCACAGTCAGCTCTCTCACTCTCGTGCACAGTCTGCTCTCTCACTCTCGCGCACAGTCAGCACTCTCACTCTCGCGCACAGTCTGCTCTCTCACTCTCGCGCACAGTCAGCTCTCTCACTCTCACACACAGTCAGCTCTCTCTCTCTCGTGCACAGTCAGCTCTCTCGCTCTCTCGCACTGTCAGCTCTCTCGCTCTCCCGCACAGTCAGCTCTCTCACTCTCGTGCACAGTCTTCTCTCTCAATCTCACATGGAGTCTGCTCTCTCACTCTGCCGCACAATCTGCTCTCTCGCTCTCCCGCGCAGTCTGCTCTCTCACTCTCGCGCACAGTCTGCTCTCTCACTCTCCCGCACATTCAGCTCTCTCACTCTTGCGCACAGTCTGCTCTCTCACTCTCGAGCACAGTCTGCTCTCTCACTCTTGCGCACAGTCTGCTCTCTCACTCTCGTGCACAGTCTGCTCTCTCAGTCTCGCGCACAGTCAGCTCTCTCACTCTCGCGCACAGTCAGCTCTCTTACTCTCGCGCACTGTCAGCTCTCTCACTCTCGCGCACAGTCAGCTCTCTCACTCTCGCGCACATTCTGCTCTCTCGCTCTCACGCACAGTCTGCTCTCTCACTCTCGCGCAGAGTCAGCTCTCTCGCTCTCGCGCACAGTCAGCTCTCTCACTCTCACGCACAGTCAGCTCTCTGTCTCTCGCGCACAGTCAGCTCTCTCGCTCTTGTGCACATTCTGCTCTCTCGCTCTCACGCACAGTCTGCTCTCTCACTCTCACGCACAGTCAGCTCTCTCGCTGTCGCGCACAGTCTGCTCTCTCACTCTCGCGCATGTTCTGATCTCACATTCTCGCTCACAGTCTGCTCTCTCACTCTCCCGCACAGTCTGCTCTCTCACTCTTGCGCACAGTCTGCTCTCTCACTCTCGCGCACAGTCAGCTCTCTCAGTCTCGCGCACAGTCAGCTCTCTCACTCTCGCGCACAGTCAGCTCTCTTACTCTCGCGCACTGTCAGCTCTCTCACTCTCGCGCACTGTCTGCTCTCTCACTCTCGCGCACATTCAGCTCTCTCACTCTCCCGCTCAGTCTGCTCTCTCGCTCTCACGCACAGTCTGCCCTCTCACTCTCGCGCAGAGTCAGCTCTCTCGCTCTCGCGCACAGTCAGCTCTCTCACTCTCACGCACAGTCAGCTCTCTGTCTCTCGCGCACATTCTGCTCTCTCACTCTCACGTACAGTAAGCTCTCTCGCTCTCCCGCACAGTCAGCTCTCTCACTCTCTCGCACAGTCAGCTCTCTCACTCTCACGCACAGTCTGCTCTCTCACTCTCGTGCACAGTCTGCTCTCACACTCTCGCGCACAGTCAGCTCTCTCACTCTCGCGCATAGTCAGCTCTCTCACACTCGCGCACAGTCAGCTCACTCACTCTCACGCACAGTCAGCTCTCTCGCTCTCCCGCACAGTCTGCTCTCTCGCTCTCACGTACAGCCTGCTCTCTCACTCTCGCGCAGTTAGCTCTCTCGCTCTCGCGCACAGTCAGCTCTCTCACTCTCGCGCACAGTCCGCAATCTCACTCTCGTGCACAGTCAGCTCTCTCACTCTCGCGCACAGTCAGCTCTCTCAGTCTCGCGCACAGTCAGCTCTCTCACTCTCGCGCACAGTCAGCTCTCTTACTCTCGCGCACTGTCAGCTCTCTCACTCTCGCGCACTGTCTGCTCTCTCACTCTCGCGCACATTCAGCTCTCTCACTCTCCCGCTCAGTCTGCTCTCTCGCTCTCACGCACAGTCTGCCCTCTCACTCTCGCGCAGAGTCAGCTCTCTCGCTCTCGCGCACAGTCAGCTCTCTCACTCTCACGCACAGTCAGCTCTCTGTCTCTCGCGCACATTCTGCTCTCTCACTCTCACGTACAGTAAGCTCTCTCGCTCTCCCGCACAGTCAGCTCTCTCACTCTCTCGCACAGTCAGCTCTCTCACTCTCACGCACAGTCTGCTCTCTCACTCTCGTGCACAGTCTGCTCTCACACTCTCGCGCACAGTCAGCTCTCTCACTCTCGCGCATAGTCAGCTCTCTCACACTCGCGCACAGTCAGCTCACTCACTCTCACGCACAGTCAGCTCTCTCGCTCTCCCGCACAGTCTGCTCTCTCGCTCTCACGTACAGCCTGCTCTCTCACTCTCGCGCAGTTAGCTCTCTCGCTCTCGCGCACAGTCAGCTCTCTCACTCTCGCGCACAGTCCGCAATCTCACTCTCGTGCACAGTCTGCTCTCTTACTCTCCCGCACAGTCTGCTCTCTCGCTCTCCCGCACAGTCTGCTCTCTCACTCTCGTGCACAGTCTGCTCTCTCACTCTCCCGCACAGACAGCTCTCTCCCTCTCGCGCACAGTCTGCTCTCTCACTCTCGCGCACAGTCTGCTCTCTCACTCTCGCGCACAGTCTGCTCTCTCACTCTCGCACACAGTCAGCTCTCTCACTCTCACGCACGGTCTGATCTCACATTCTCGCGCACAGTCATCTCTCTCACTCTAGCGCACAATCTGCTCTCTCACTCTCGCGCACAGTCTGCTCTCTCACTTTCGCGCACAGTCAGCTCTCTCGCTCTCCCGCACAGTCTGCTCTCTCACTCTCGCGCACAGTCTGCTCTCTCACTTTCGCGCACAGTCTGCTCTCTCACTCTCCCGCACAGACAGCTCTCTCACTCTCGCGCACAGTCTGCTCTCTCACTCTCGCGCACAGTCTGATCTCACATTCTCACGCACAGTCTGCTCTCTCACTCTCCTGCACAGTCAGCTCTCTCACTCTCGCGCACAGTCAGCTCTCTCGCTCTCGTGCACAGTCTGCTCTCGCTCTCCCGCACAGTCAGCTCTCTCGCTCTCGCGCACAGTCAGCTCTCTCATTCTCGCGCACAGTCAGCTCTCTCGCTCTCCCGCACAGTCTGCTCTCTCGCTCTCACGCACAGTCTGCTCTCACCCTCTCGCGCACATTCAGCTCTCTCACTCTCACACACAGTCAGCTCTCTCTCTCTCGCACACAGTCAGCTCTCTCACTGTCGCGCACAATCTGCTCTCTCACTCTCGCGCACAGTCTGCTCTCTCACTCTCGCGCACAGTCTGCTCTCTCACTCTCGCGCACGGTCTGATCTCACATTCTCGCGCACAGTCATCTCTCTCACTCTCGCGCATAATCTGCTCTCTCACTCTCGCGCACAGTCTGCTCTCTCACTCTCCCGCACAGTCAGCTCTCTCACTCTCACGCACAGTCAGCTCTCTAGCTCTCGTGCACAGTCTGCTCTCGCTCTCCCGCACAGTCAGCTCTCTCGCTCTCGCGCACAGTCAGCTCTCTCACTCTCGCACACAGTCAGCTCTCTCGCTCTCCCGCACAGTCTGCTCTCTCACTCTCACGCACCGTCTGCTCACACACTCTCGCGCACAGTCAGCTCTCTCGCTCTCGCTCACAGTCAGCTCTCTGACTCTCGCACACAGTCAGCTCTCTCACTCTCACACACAGTCAGCTCTCTCTCTCTCGCACACGGTCAGCTCTCTCGCTCTCGCGCACAGTCAGCTCTCTCACTCTCGCGCACAGTCAGCTCTCTCACTCTCGCGCACACTCTGTTCTCTCACTCTCGCGCACAGATAGCTCTCTGACTCTCGCGCACAGTCAGCTGTCTCGCTCTCCCGCACAGTCAGCTCTCTCACTCTCGTGCACAGTCTGCTCTCTCACTCTCGCGCGGAGTCTGCTCTCTCACTCTCCTGCACAGTCTGCTCTCTCGCTCTCCCGCACAGTCTGCTCTCTCGCTCTCCCACACAGTCTGCTCTTTCACTCTCGTGCACAGTCAGCTCTCTCACTCTCCCGCTCAGTCATCTCTCTCACTCTCGCGCACATTCTGCTCTCTCACTCTCGCGCACAGTCTGCTCTCTCATTCTCGTGCACAGTCTGCTCTCTCACTCTCACGTACAGCCAGCTCTCTTGCTCTCCCACACAGTCAGCTCCCTCACTCTCGCGCACAGTGAGCTCTCACGCTCTCGTGCACAGTCAGCTCTCTCACTCTCCCGCACAGTCAGCTCTCTCGCTCTCCCGCACAGTCAGCTCTCTCACTCTCGTGCACAGTCTGCTCTCTCACTCTCGCGCACAGTCAGCACTCTCACTCTCACGCACAGTCTGCTCTCTCACTCTCGCGCACAATCTGCTCTCTCACTCTCCCACACAGTCTGCTCTCTCGCTCTCACGCACAGTCTGCTCTCTCACTCTCGCGCACAGTCAGCTCTCTAACTCTCGCGCACATTCAGCTCTCTCAATCTCGCGCACAGTCAGCTCTCTCACTCTCGCGCACAGTCAGCTCTCTCGCTCTCCTGCACAGTCTGCTCTCTCGCTCTCACGCACAGTCTGCTCTCACACTCTCGCGCACAGTCAGCTCTCTCGCTCTCGCGCACAGTCAGCTCTCTCACTCTCGCACACAGTCAGCTCTCTCACTCTCACACACAGTCAGCTCTCTCTCTCTCGTGCACAGTCAGCTCTCTCGCTCTCTCGCACTGTCAGCTCTCTCGCTCTCCCGCACAGTCAGCTCTCTCACTCTCGTGCACAGTCTTCTCTCTCAATCTCACATGGAGTCTGCTCTCTCACTCTCGAGCACAGTCTGCTCTCTCACTCTTGCGCACAGTCTGCTCTCTCACTCTCGTGCACAGTCAGCTCTCTCAGTCTCGCGCACAGTCAGCTCTCTCACTCTCGCGCACAGTCAGCTCTCTTACTCTCGCGCACTGTCAGCTCTCTCACTCTCGCGCACAGTCAGCTCTCTCACTCTCGCTCACATTCTGCTCTCTCGCTCTCACGCACAGTCTGCTCTCTCACTCTCGCGCAGAGTCAGCTCTCTGTCTCTCGCGCACAGTCAGCTCTCTCGCTCTTGTGCACATTCTGCTCTCTCGCTCTCACGCACAGTGTGCTCTCTCACTCTCACGCACAGTCAGCTCTCTCGCTGTCGCGCACAGTCTGCTCTCTCACTCTCGCGCATGTTCTGATCTCACATTCTCGCTCACAGTCTGCTCTCTCACTCTCCCGCACAGTCAGCTCTCTCACTCTCGCGCACAGTCAGCTCACTCGCTCTCGCGCACAGTCTGCTCTCACTCTCTCGCACAATCTGCTCTCTCGCTCTCGCCCACAGTCTGCTCTCACTCTCGCGCAAAGTCTGCTCTCTCACTATCGCGCACAGTCAGCGCTCTCACTCTCCCGCACAGTCAGCTCTATCACTCTTGCGCATATTCTGCTCTCTCACTCTCGCGCACAGTCTGCTCTCTCACTCTCGCGCACAGTCTGCTCTCTCACTCTGACGTACAGTCAGCTCTCATGCTCTCCCACACAGTCAGCTCCCTCACTCTCGCGCACAGTCAGCTTTCACGCTCTCGCGCACAGTCAGCTCTCTCACTCTACCGCACAGTCAGCTCTCTCACTCTCGCGCACAGTCTGCTCTCTCACTCTCACGTACAGTAAGCTCTCTCGCTCTCCCGCACAGTCAGCTCTCTCACTCTCGTGCAGAGTCAGCTCTCTCACTCTCTCGCACAGTCTGCTCTCTCACTCTCGCGCACAGTCTGCTCTCACTCTCGCGCACAGTCTGCTCTCTCACTCTCGCACACAGTCAGCTCTCTCACTCTCGCGCACAGTCAGCTCTCTCACTCTCGCGCACAGTCAGCTCTCTCACTCTCGCACACAGTCAGCTCTCTCGCTCTCCCGCACAGTCTGCTCTCTCGCTCTCACGTACAGTCTGCTCTCTCACTCTCGCGCAGTCAGCTCTCTCGCTCTCGCACACAGTCAGCTCTCTCACTCTCGCGCACAGTCAGCTCTCTCACTCTCACGCACAGTCAGCTCTCTCACTCTCTCGCACAGTCAGCTCTCTCACTCTCGCGCACAGTCTGCTCTCTCACTCTCCCGCACATTCAGCTCTCTCACTCTCGCGCACAGTCTGCTCTCTCACTCTCACGCACGGTCTGATCTCACATTCTCGCGCACAGTCTGCTCTCTCACTCTCGCGCAGTCAGCTCTCTCGCTCTCGCACACAGTCATCTCTCTCACTCTCACGCACAGTCTGCTCTCTCACTCTCGCGCACAGTCTGCTCTCTCACTCTCGCGCACAGTCTGCTCTCTCACTCTTGCGCACAATCTGCTCTCTCACTCTCGCTCAGAGTCTGCTCTCTCACTCTCGTGCACAGTCTGCTCTCTCACTCTCGCGCACGGTCTTATCTCACATTCTCACGCACAGTCTGCTCTCTCAGTCTCCCGCAAAGTCAGCTCTCTCACTCTCGCGCACAGTCAGCTCTCTCGCTCTCGTGCACAGTCTGCTCTCGCTCTCCCGCAATGTCCGCTCTCACGCTCTCGCGCACAGTCTGCTCTCACTCTCGCGCAGAGTCTGCTCTTTCACTCTCGTGCACAGTCAGCTCTCACACTCTCCCGCACAGTCAGCTCTCTCACTCTCGCGCACAGTCTGCTCTCTCACTCTCGCGCACAGTCTGCTCTCTCACTCTCGTGCACAGTCTGCTCTCTCACTCTCACGTACAGTCAGCTCTCTTGCTCTCCCACACAGTCAGCGCCCTCACTCTCGCGCAC
>NW_027597820.1:50000-64691 GCF_964194155.1 Cetorhinus maximus | reverse complement strand
GTGAGGGAGTGGGAGTGAGAGTGAGTGGGAGTGAGTGAGTGGGAATGAGTGAGTGGGAGTGAGAGTGAGTGGGAGTGAGGGAGTGGGAGTGAGTGTGGGAGTGAGAGTGAGTGGGAGTGAGTGAATGAGTGGGAGTGAGGGAGTGGGAATGAGTGAGTGGGAGTGAAAGTGAGTGAGTGGGAGTGGGAGTGAGAGTGAGTGAGTGGGAGTGAGAATGAGTGGGAGTGAGAGTGAGTGGGAGTGAGAGAGTGGGAGTGAGAGAGTGGGAGTGAGAGTGAGTGGGAGTGAGGGAGTGGGAGTGAGAGTGAGTCGGAGTGAGAGTGAGTCGGAGTGAGTGGGAGTGAGTGAGTGAGAGTGAGTGGGAGTGAGAGTGAGTGAGTGGGAGTGGGAGAGTGTGAGTGGGAGTGAGGGAGTGGGAGTGAGTGAGTGGGAGTGAGGGAGTGGGAGTGAGGGAGTGCGGGTGAGGGAGTGGGAGTGAGGGAGTGAGTGGGAGTGAGTGAGTGGGAGTGAGGGAGTGGGAGTGAGGGAGTGGGAGTGAGTGAGTGAGTGAGAGTGAGTGAGTGGGAGTGGGAGTGAGTGAGTGAGTGGGAGTGAGGGAGTGGGAGTGAGTGAGTGGGAGTGGGAGTGAGTGGGAGTGAGAGTGAGTGGGAGTGAGTGAGTGAGAGTGAGTGGGAGTGGGAGTGAGGGAGTGGGAGTGAGTGAGTGGGAGTGAGGGAGTGGGAGTGAGTGAGTGAGTGGGAGTGAGTGAGTGGGAGTGAGTGAGTGGGAGTGAGTGCGTGGGCGTGAGAGAGTGGGAGTAAGTGAGTGGGAGTGAGTGAGTGGGAGTGAGGGAGTGGGAGTGAGGGAGTGGGAGTGAAGGAGTGGGAGTGAGTGAGTGAGTGGGAGTGAGGGAGTGGGAGTGAGTGAGTGGGAGTGAGAGTGAGTGGGAGTGAGTGAGTGGGAGTGAGTGAGTGGGAGTGAGAGTGAGTGGGAGTGAGTGAGTGAGTGAGTGAGTGGGAGTGAGGAAGTGGGAGTGAGGGAGTGGGAGTGAGGGAGTGAGTGGGAGTGAGGGAGTGGGAGTGAGGGAGTGGGAGTGAGGGAGTGAGTGGGAGTGAGAGTGAGTGGGAGTGAGGGAGTGGGAATGAGTGAGTGGGAGTCAGTGAGTGGGTGTCAGTGAGTGGGAGTAAGAGTGAGTGGGAGTGAGAGAGTGAGTGGGAGTGAGGGAGTGGGAGTGAGGGAGTGAGTGGGAGTGAGTGAGTGGGAGTGAGTGAGTGGGAGTGAGTGAGTGGGAGTGAGTGAGTGGGAGTGAGAGTGAGTGGGAGTGAGTGAGTGGGAGTGAGTGAGTGGGAGTGAGTGAGTGGGAGTGAGTGAGTGGGATTGAGTGAGTGGGAGTGAGGGAGTGAGTGGGAGTGAGTGAGTGGGAGTGTGAGTGGGAGTCAGTGATTGAGTGGGAGTGAGGGAGTGAGTGGGAGTGAGTGAGTGGGAGTGAGTGAGTGGGAGTGAGTGAGTGGGAGTGAGGGAGTGGGAGTGAGGGAGTGGGAGTGAGTGAGTGGGAGTGAGTGAGTGGGAGTGAGGGAATGGGAGTGAGTGATTGGGAGTGAGTGAGTGGGAGTGAGGGAGTGGGAGTGAGTGGGCGTGTGGGCGTGAGGGAGTGGGAGTGAGGGAGTGGGAGTGAGTGAGTGAGTGGGAGTGAGGGAGTGGGAGTGAGTGAGTGGGAGTGTGAGTGAGTGGGAGTGAGGGAGTGGGAGTGAGTGAGTGGGTGTCAGTGAGTGGGAGTGAGAGTGAGTGGGAGTGAGTGAGTGAGTGGGAGTGAGGGAGTGGGAGTGAGGGAGTGAGGGAGTGGGAGTGAGTGAGTGAGTGGGAGTGAGTGAGTGGGAGTGAGAGTGAGTGGGAGTGAGAGTGAGTGGGAGTGAGGGAGTGGGAGTGAGTGGGTGGGAGTCAGTGAGTGGGAGTGAGAGTGGGAGTGAGAGTGAGTGGGAGTGAGAGTGAGTGGGAGTGAGGGAGTGGGAGTGAGTGGGAGTGAGAGTGAGTGGGAGTCAGTGAGTGAGTGGGAGTGAGGGAGTGGGAGTGAGGGAGTGGGAGTGAGTGAGGGAGTGGGAGTGAGGGAGTGGGAGTGAGTGAGTGGGAGTGAGTGAGTGGGAGTGAGTGAGTGGGAGTGAGAGTGAGTGGGAGTGTGAGGGAGTGGGAGTGAGGGAGTGGGAGTGAGGGAGTGAGGGAGTGGGAGTGAGTGAGTGGGAGAGAGTGAGTGGGAGTGAGTGAGTGGGAGTGAGAGTGAGTGGGAGTGAGTGAGTGAGTGAGTGAGTGAGTGGGAGTGAGTGAGAGTGAGTGAGTGAGTGAATGAGTGAGTGGGAGTGAGTGAGAGTGAGTGAGAGGGAGTGAGTGAGTGAGAGTGAATGAGTGAGTGAGTGAATGAGTGAGTGTGAGTGAATGAGTGAGTGAGTGACTGAGTGAGTGGGAGTGAGTGAGAGTGAGTGAGTCGGAGTGAGTGAGTGAGAATGAGAGAGTGAGTGAGTGGGAGTGAGTCAGAGTGAGTGGGAGTGAGTGAGTGAGAGTGAGTGAGTGAGAGTGAGTGAGTGGGAGTGAGTGAGAGTGAGTGAGTGAGTGAGTAAGTGAGAGTGAGTGAGTGAGTGAGAGCGAGTGGGAGTCAGTGAGTGAGGGAGCGGGAGTGAGTCGGAGTGAGTGAGGGAGAGTGAGTGAGAGTGAGTGAGGGAGAGTGAGTGTGAGTGAGTAAGGGTCAGTGAGCGAGTGAGTGGGAGTGAGTGAGTGAGAGAGGGAGAGTGAGTGAGTCGGAGTGTGAGGGAGAGTGAGTGGGAGTGAGTGGGAATGAGTGACAGTGAGTGAGGGTCAGTGGGTGAGTGTGAGTGAGTGTGAGTGAGTGAGGGTCAGTGGGTGAGTGTGAGTGAGTGACAGTGAGTGAGGGTCATTGGGCCAGTGAGTGGGAGTGAGTGAGTGAGGGAGAGTGAGTGAGTCGGAGTGAGTGAGGGAGAGTGAGTGAGTGAGAGTGAGTGAGGGAGAGTGAGTGAGTGTGAGTGAGTGAGGGTCAGTGAGTGAGTGAGTGGGAGTGAGTGAGTGAGTGAGGGAGAGTGAGTGAGTCGGAGTGAGTGAGGGAGAGTGAGTGAGTGGGAGTGAGTGGGAGTGAGTGACAGTGAGTGAGGGTCAGTGGGTGAGTGTGAGTGAGTGACAGTGAGTGAGGGTCAGTGGGCCAGTGAGTGGGAGTGAGTGAGTGAGTGTGGGAGAGTGAGTGAGTCGGAGTGAGTGAGGGAGAGTGAGTGAGTGAGAGTGAGTGAGGGAGAGTGAGTGAGTGTGTGAGTGAGGGTCAGTGAGTGAGTGAGTGGGAGTGAGTGAGTGAGTGAGGGAGAGTGAGTGAGTCTGAGTGAGGGAGAGTGAGTGAGTGGGAGTGAGTGGGAGTGAGTGACCATGAGTGAGGGTCAGTGGGTGAGTGTGAGGGAGTGTGAGTGAGTGAGGGTCAGTGGGTGAGTGTGAGTGAGTGACAGTGAGTGAGGGAGAGTGAGTGAGTCGGAGTGAGTGAGGGAGAGTGAGTGAGTGGGAGTGAGTGACAGTGAGTGAGGGTCAGTGGGTGAGTGTGTGAGTGAGGGTCAGTGGGTGAGTGTGAGTGAGTGAGTGGGAGTGAGGGAGTGGGAGTGAGGGAGTGAGTGGGAGTGAGTGAGTGGGAGTGAGTGAGTGGGAGTCAGTGAGTGAGTGGGAGTGAGTGAGAGAGTGAGTGGGAGTGAGTGAGGGTCAGTGAGTGAGAGTGAGTGAGTGAGGGTCAGTGAGTGGGAGTGAGTGAGTGAGAGAGTGAGTGAGTGTGAGTGAGGGAGAGTGTGAGTGGGAGTGAGTGACAGTGAGTGAGGGTCAGTGGGTGAGTGTGAGGGAGTGTGAGTGAGTGAGGGTCAGTGGGTGAGTGTGAGTGAGTGAGGGTCAGTGGGTGAGTGTGAGTGAGGGTCAGTGAGTGAGTGAGAGAGTGAGTGAGTGGGAGTGAGTGAGGGAGAGTGAGTGAGTCGGAGTGAGTGACAGTGAGTGAGGGTCAGTGGGTCAGTGTGAGGGAGTGTGAGTGAGTGAGGGTCAGTGGGTCAGTGAGTGGGAGTGAGTGAGTGAGGGAGAGTGAGTGAGTCGGAGTGAGTGAGGGAGAGTGAGTGAGTGGGAGTGAGTGTGAGTGAGTGAGGGTCAGTGGGTCAGTGTGAGTGAGTGAGGGTCAGTGGGTGAGTGTGAGTGAGTGAGGGTCAGTGGGTCAGTAAGGGGATGTTTTGCGCAGTCTGTGATTCGATACTGACCTTTACAGTTGAAGACCTGATCTTTATGCAGGTAGATGATACCAGATGAAGGCTCAATGCTCAACCTCCCTCTCCCTGCGGGTTAGAGAGATTAAACTTAAATATCTCACTCGCACCAAATACAGCTGCATATCCAAACCTTTACACACATGTCGGGGTTTATTATAAAATCCTCAACCTGAGAGAGACTCCCTCTTTAAACAGGGTCCCCGAGGGAGAGACTCCCTCTTTAAACAGGGTCCCCGAAGGAGAGACTCCCTCTTTAAACAGGGTCCCTGACGGAGAGACTCCCTCTTTAAACAGGGTCCCTGGGGAGAGACTCCCTCTTTAAACAGGGTCCCTGACGGAGAGAGACTCCCTCTTTAAACAGGGTCCCTGACGGAGAGACTCCCTCTTTAAACAGGGTCCCCGACGGAGAGACTCCCTCTTTAAACAGGGTCCCTGACGGAGAGACTCCCTCTTTAAACAGGGTCCCCGACGGAGAGAGACTCCCTCTTTAAACAGGGTCCCCGACGGAGAGACTCCCTCTTTAAACAGGGTCCCTGACGGAGAGAGACTCCCTCTTTAAACAAGGTCCCCGACGGAGAGACTCCCTCTTTAAACAGGGTCCCCGACGGAGAGACTCCCTCTTTAAACAGGGTCCCCGCCGGAGAGACTCCCTCTTTAAACAGGGTCCCTGACGGAGAGACTCCCTCTTTAAACAGGGTCCCCGACGGAGAGACTCCCTCTTTAAAAGGGGTCCCTGACGGAGAGATTCCCTC
This sequence comes from Cetorhinus maximus, assembly GCF_964194155.1. NCBI lineage: Eukaryota > Metazoa > Chordata > Chondrichthyes > Lamniformes > Cetorhinidae > Cetorhinus > Cetorhinus maximus. The sequence continues at coordinate 59,680 of NW_027597820.1, read as the reverse complement.
TTTAAACAGGGTCCCCGACGGAGAGACTCCCTCTTTAAACAGGGTCTCCGACGGAGAGACTCCCTCTTTAAACAGGGTCCCTGACGGAGAGACTCCCTCTTTAAACAGGGTCCCCGACGGAGAGAGACTCCCTCTTTAAAAGGGGTCCCTGACAGAGAGACTCCCTCTTTAAACAGGGTCCCTGACGGAGAGACTCCCTCTTTAAACAGGGTCCCCGACGGAGAGACTCCCTCTTTAAACAGGGTCCCCGAGGGAGAGACACCCTCTTTAAAAAAGGTCTATGTTGGTAAAACCTTTCAGACTGTTGTCTGGGTGACGACAGGTCCTGGAGTTCAGAGGATACTGGAGTGGTTCTGCACTAATAACCCAGGAAAGAGCAGTTCAAATCCTTCCTCCTCCACCTGTCAGAGTCTGTCTTCAGCTCTCCATTTAAAAATCATCCACTCCTTGGACTTGTTCCCTCAGCCTTACTGTGTCTCTCTCACTTTCTTTTTCATAGTCACTCACACTCACACACACATAGACACACATTCACACACACACGCTCACTCACACACACACACATTCATGTACACAGACACAGACACACACACTCACTCACACACACATAGACACACATTCACACACACACGCTCACTCACACACACACACATTCATGTACACAGACACAGACACACACACTCACTCACACACACATAGATACACATTCACACACACACGCTCACTCACACACACACACACATTCATACACACACACACACACACTCACACACACACACACACACACACATAGACACACATTCACACACACACACGCGTCGACACACATTCACACACACACACTCACTCACACAGACACACACATTCACACACACACACACTCACACAGACACACACACACACGCATTCACACACACACTCACACGCGTAGACACACATTCACACACACACACACACTCACACACACACACACGTAGACACACATTCCCACACACACGCTCACTTACACAGACACACATTCACACACACAGACACACACTCACATACACACACAGACACACTCACTCAGACAGACACACACTCACAACACACACACACACACATAGACACATTCACACACACACTCACACACGTAGATACACATTCCCACACACACGCTCACTCACACACAGACACACATTCACACACACAGACACACACTCACATACACACACGGACACACTCACTCAGACAGACACACACTCACACACACACACACACACACACACACATAGACACACACTCACACACACACTCATACTCGCACACACACACACACACACACACAGTCACACACACACTCTGTGCAGTTCTCTCCCAACTGACACCCCAGCGACCAGCAGCTGAGGTATTGCTGGGATCGGTGCCAGACTGGGAGTACGCGAGCTGTACAATACAACACATTCGGAAATGAGGGCAGGAAGCACTCCAGATATCCAGAGCTTGATAAGCGCCATGCAGCAGCCTCCCCTTGAGTGAGAAATTTGGAAAGTCCACTTGGATCAATGATTTCAAAAACATGTTAAAATCTTTATCGATTCCTGTTCGAATGAATGACTCGCACAGAAGCAAACCCATGTAAATATGGGAAAATAATCCCACCAACAATGCACTCTCCTTTACTTGAACTGATATCCTGGGACAGATTTGGTGAAAATGTTCAGAAAGTCAGGCAGAGAAGTACTGCCCAGCCTGTGACACTTAGTTCCTCTTTAAACAAGGCCCCTGATGGAGAGACTCCCTCTTTAAACAAGGTCCCTGATGGAGAGACTCCCTCTTTAAAAAGGGTCCCTGACGGAGAGAGAGACTCCCTCTTTAAAAGGGGTCCCTGACAGAGAGACTCCCTCTTTAAACAGGGTCCCTGATGGAGAGACTCCCTCTTTAAAAGGGGTCCCTGACGGAGAGACTCCCTCTTTAAACAGGGTCCCTGATGGAGAGACTCCCTCTTTAAACAGGGTCCCTGACGGAGAGACTCCCTCTTTAAACAGGGTCCCTGATGGAGAGACTCCCTCTTTAAACAGGGTCCCTGACGGAGAGACTCTCTCTTTAAAAGGGGTCCCTGACGGAGAGAGAGACCCTCTTTAAAAGGGGTCCTTGACGGAGAGACTCCCTCTTTAAACAGGGTCCCTGACGGAGAGAGAGACTCCCTCTTTAAAAGGGGTCCCTGACAGAGAGACTCCCTCTTTAAACAGGGTCCCTGATGGAGAGACTCCCTCTTTAAACAGGGTCCCTGATGGAGAGACTCCCTCTTTAAACAGGGTCCCTGACGGAGAGACTCCCTCTTTAAACAGGGTCCCTGATGGAGAGACTCCCTCTTTAAACAGGGTCCCTGACGGAGAGAGACTCCCTCTTTAAACAGGGTCCCTGACGGAGAGAGACTCCCTCTTTAAACAGGGTCCCCGACAGGGAGACTCCCTCTTTAAACAGGGTCCCTGACGGAGAGAGAGACTCCCTCTTTAAAAGGGGTCCCTGACAGAGAGACTCCCTCTTTAAAAAGGGTCCCTGACGGAGAGAGAGACTCCCTCTTTAAAAGGGGTCCCTGACAGAGAGACTCCCTCTTTAAACAGGGTCCCTGACGGAGAGACTCCCTCTTTAAACAGGGTCCCTGATGGAGAGACTCCCTCTTTAAACAGGGTCCCCGACAGGGAGACTCCCTCTTTAAACAGGGTCCCTGACGGAGAGAGACTCCCTCTTTAAACAGGGTCCCTGACGGAGAGAGAGACTCCCTCTTTAAACAGGGTCCCTGACGGAGAGAGAGAGAGACCCTCTTCGAAAAGGGCTCTTTAACAAAGAGATAAAAAGCAATTGTGTCGACTGAGGGAAACATCCCTGGGCAGACAGCAGGAGAATGAGTGGGTTAAATATAGCTCTGTTAGCAAAGAGCTTTCACTCCTAATCTCCTTCCGCACCAACCCCCGCCCCTGGACAAAACACAGAGGGTAAACACAGAGACATCTGCCCTCCGGGAACACGCGGCAGTTTTGGCGATGAACCAAACGAATCGATTGCATCCTGGATGTCAAGTCAGGGGACGGGGAATCCAAACTAGGATTCAAGCGTCCACCACCCGGGATTCCCGGATGATCGGGGACCCCTTTTACAGGGGGGGGTTTGGAGGGGGGGAGCCGGGATTCTGGGAGAAGTGCGCGCTGGTATCGGTAAGACAGGAGATGGGTTCCCGAGGGCAGGTGTCCGGGTATTGCTGTGGCTGTTTCCCACTCTGCGTCCTCTGGGGTTAAATTGGCGCGGATCCGTGCACCTGTCCCGCCTGTCGACCACTGAGGACCTCGGCGCCAAGATATATCGGAGCGCTGGCTTAGAAGAGGGTGGTCAGTGACAGGCGGGGGTGAGGAGGGAGGGGGGTGAGGACAGCGAGAGGTGATCTCCTCGAAACGTACAAAATTCTCGGAGAGGCTCGATGCTGAGAGGCTGTTTCCCCTTCCCCACCCGCCCTACCCCCACCCCCACACCGGGAAGCCGTGGGCGCTCCGACATCGAGTATACTCCAGGCTGAGGTCGATGGGTTTTTTTGGGGGCACTGAGGGAGGGAGGGGAGGGGGAGGCGGGAGAGTGGAGCTGAGGTAAAAGGTGAATGGGGGAGCAGGCTCGAGGGGCCGAATGGCCTCCTCCTGATCCGGTTTCTCATGCTCATCGGAGATGAATCAAATAAACAGCCTGCATTTCTACAGCACCTGTCTCAACCGTACGACATCTGCGAGTGCTTTACACAATACTTTATTGAAGTGTATTGACTGTTATAAAATCGGCCCCAGGGACACCGGGGAGAAGTACCCACCGCCCCCCTGCTCTTCTTCCAAATAGTGGCCGTGGGATCTTTCACACCCGCCCGAGGGGGCAGACGGGGGCCTCGGTTTAATGTCTCACCTTAAAATGGTACCTCCGACAGTGCAGCACTCCCTCAGTACTGACCCTCTGACAGTGCGGCACTCCCTCAGTACTGACCCTCCGACAGTGCGGCACTCCCTCAGTACTGACCCTCTGACAGTGCAGCACTCCCTCAGCACTGACCCTCCGACAGTGCAGCACTCCCTCAGTACTGACCCTCCGACAGTGCAGCACTCCCTCAGTACTGACCCTCTGACAGTACAGCACTCCCTCAGTACTGACCCTCCGACAGTGCAGCACTCCCTCAGTACTGACCCTCCGACAGTGCAGCACTCCCTCAGTACTGACCCTCCGACAGTGCAGCACTCCCTCAGCACTGACCCTCCGACAGTGCAGCACTCCCTCAGTAATGGTGAAGGGAGTGTTGGCCTGGATTATGGGGCTCAAGTGGCTGGAGTGGGATTTGAACTCAAAACCTTCTGACTCAAAACTGAGGGTGTGATACCCGCTGAGGTTCGGTGGAGACTGCAGGACTAATAGAGACACATCAGAGGAACATATGAGCCAGAGGAGACAACCAGCCCCCTCGAGCCTGTTACACAGGGACAGGAGGAGGCCCATTCAGCTCCCTCGAGCCTGTTACACAGGAACAGGAGGAGGCCATTCAGCCCCTCGAGCCTGTTACACAGGAACAGGAGGAGCCCATTCAACCTGCACCACTATCCAATGAGATCGTGTCTGACCTGTACCCTCAGTACATTGATCCCTCTTGTTTCCCTCAATCCCCTTGTCTAGTAAAAACCTACCAATCCCAGATTGAAAATGATTCACTGACACCTTCCCCCCCACCAGCATCGACTGTTTGTGGGAGAGAGTTCCACGTTCTACCAATCTTTCTGTGTAAAAGGCTTTCCTAACTTCTCTCCCCATTTTAAGGCTCTTCCCCTTTGTCCTCAACACCAACCCTCCCCCTTCCAACCAGCCGAAATACTTTCCCTCTATCGACCCCTATCTGTTCCCCCTGACTATCCTCAAACCTTCAATCAAATCCCCCCGGAACCTTCTAAATTCCGGGGAATCCGAGCCCAGTTTGTGTTTAATCTCTCCTGGTAATTTAACCCTTGGAGTCCCGGTCTCATTCTGGTAAATCGACACTGCGCTCTCTCTCTCTGTGTCTCTGTCTCTCTCTCTGTCTCTCTCTCGCTCTCTCTTTCGCTCTCTCTGTCTCTCTCTCTCCATCTCTCTCTCTCTCTGTCTCTCTCTCTGAGTCTCTCTCTCTGTCTCTCTGTGTCTCTCTCTCTCTCTCTGTGTGTCTCTCTCTCTCTGTGTCTCTCTCTCTTTGTGTCTCTCTCTCTGTGTCTCTCTCTCTCTGTGTCTCTCTCTCTTTGTGTCTCTCTCTCTGTGTCTCTCTCTCTCTCTCTCTGTCTCTCTCTCTCTCTCTGTCTCTCTCTCTCTCTCTGTCTCTCTCTCTCTGTCTCTCTCTCTCTCTCTGTCTCTCTCTCTCTGTCTCTCTCTCTCTCTCTCTGTCTCTCTCTCTCTCTCTGTCTCTCTCTCTCTGTCTCTCTCTCTCTCTCTCTGTCTCTCTCTCTCTGTCTCACTCTGAGGACAGTGCATCCTCCCTAAGGTGTGGGTCCCAGAACTGTTCACAGTGACTCCAGGTGTGGTCTAACCAGGGCTTTGTACAGATGAAGCACGATTTCTACCCCCTTGTATTCTAGTCCCCCCGAGCGAAAGGACAGTGTCCCATTCCACACCTGGATTATTTTTAGTAAATTTTATTGAACAGTGTTACAGATTCCCAATTAATACAATGATTAATTCCAACAAAATCGCTTCTGTTCCAGCCACATGGATCTTACCTGCCTGGGTGCTGCCCAGTAACAAGAGGCAGCTGCAGATGCACAGTTGGAGTTTCATCCTGTCGCTCTCTGCTCTCGCCAGCTCTTCCTCTGATAGGAGATGGTAACAAGTGGAAATTGCCTTTCCTTAAACAGACAGTGTGTGTGTGTGTGTGTGTGGCTGTGCTCCCGGTCCTTGCTTATTTATGCTCTCAGCCCTGCACGGTAACAGCTGCGTTTCCTTCCTCTCCCCCTCCTGCGCCAGCCTTATCTTCCCATCTCCTGCACGTTCTGCTGCCCCATTAGGAGCGCTGCTTTCAAATCATCCCCTTCTCTCGGCCGTGGCAGGCGCCAGTCTGACCTCCACCCCACTGACAAAGGGCTCGGTGCTTACACACAGCGAGCAGCCTCTGCTCAGACGTCTGTTCGGTGCCGCAGGCAGTGGGGGGAGAGCGTCACATGCACACAAGAGGCACCACCGAGACTCGCGTCAGTCAAGGTGCGAAACGATACACCTGCTGAGACTGACCCACAGGGGTGCCCGGAGGGCCAGGCGCCCGGAGGGACAGGCGCCCAGAGAGACAGGTGCCCAAAGAGAGACAGGCACCCAGAGAGACAGGCGCCCAGAGAGACAGGCGCCCAGAGAGACAGGCGCCCAAAGAGAGACAGGCGCCCAGAGAGACAGGCGCCCAGAGAGACAGGCGCCCGAAAAGAGGCAGACACCCAGTGAAGCAGACACGCAGAGAGGCAGACACCCAAAGAGGCAGACACCCAGACAAACAGGCACACAGACAGACAGGCACACAGAAACAAACGTATAGAGAGACAGGCACACACAGAGAGACAGAAGCCCAGAGAGATAGGTGCCCAGAGGCACATGCACGCAGAGAGACAGGTGGACGGAGAAACAGGCGCACAGAGGGCCAAGTGCACAGAGGGCCAAGCGCACAGGCGGACACCCAGAGAGACAACTGCACAAAGAGACAGAGGCTCAGAGACACAGGCACACAGACAGACACACAGGGAGACACAGAGGGACAGGCACAAGGCAGATGGAGAGAGAACCACACACAGGCAAACAGAGAGAGAACAACACCCAGGGACAGATGCAGAGAGATAGACACACTAAGAGACAGGTCCACAGACACAGAGCCAGACACAGAGACAAAGAGACAGACGCAGAACCAGTCACAGAGACACAAACAGACACAGAGAGAATAACACAAAGGCAGACAGACACAGACAGGCAGAGGCAGACACAGACAGACACAGAGACAGACACAGAGCCAGTCACAAGACATATTCAAATACAGAGAAAGACACATAGACAGACACAGCAATAGAGGCAGGGTCACAGAGAGACACAGATAGAATGACACATAGAGAGACACAGAGAGACAGGCACAGAGACAGTCACAGAGACACAGGCAGACAGAGAGACAGACACAGAGAGTCCCAGACAGACAAAGATAGAATGACACTAAGACAGACACAGAGACGCAGGCAGACACAGTCAGACAGAGAGACAGACACAGAGAGAAACAAACAGACAGAGACAGCGGCAGAGAGACAGACACAGGCAGACACAGAACGGAAGACAGCAGTGATTTTGTAACTCCCAAGGCTGACCAGTGGGAATCCTTGTTCTCTGGAAACAGTTTTATCAACTGTCCGGTCACCTCCTAAAGTGTGTGTAGGGGCCACCACCGGATCTCCGGTCCCTATAGCCCCTGACCAATGAAACCATCTCATTTCTTCGCCTCTCCTCTTTCTCCCTTCCAAAATATATCACTTCATAATTCTCTGCCACGTGTCACCCCTCTTCACCAATCTCTGACCTCGGCGACACTGCGACTCTCCTGCTCACGGTTAAATACATGCCTGAGTCTGGGATCATGTGCAAGCATTGAAATTAAACTCGAGCGCAGGTCATTCATATATGTCGGAAAGAGCACATATATCAGACTGACCACTGGGGAACACAACTGTACACCTCACTCTGGTCTGGGAAGCAAGTGTTTATGACAAAACTCTGCTTTCTGTCGCTTAACCAATTTCATATCCCACAGTCCCGTTAATCGCATGGGTTTAATAATTATTCTAAATGTGCAATAACAGATATCCGGGAGTGAGTTACAGACTGGAATCTAATCGAGGGGTTCGGGGTGGTTTATATATAGAATAACAGATACCCGGGAGTGAGTTACAGACTGGAATCTAATCGAGGGGTTCGGGGTGGTTTATATACAGAATAACAGATACCCGGGAGTGAGTTACAGACTGGAATCTAATCGAGGGGTTCGGGGGGGTTTATATATAGAATGACAGATACCCAGGAGTGAGTTACAGACTGGAATCTAATCGAGGGGTTCGGGGGGGTTTATATATAGAATAACAGATACCCGGGAGTGAGTTACAGACTGGAATCTAATCGAGGGGTTCGGGGGGGGGGGTTTATATATAGAATAACAGATACCCGGGAGTGAGTTACAGACTGGAATCTAATCGAGGGGCTCGGGGTGGTTTATATATAGAATAACAGATACCCGGGAGTGAGTTACAGACTGGAATCTAATCGAGGGGTTCGGGGGGTTTATATATAGAATAACAGATATCCGGGAGTGAGTTACAGACTGGAATCTAATCGAGGGGTTCGGTGGGGTTTATATATAGAATAACAGATACCCGGGAGTGAGTTACAGACTGGAATCTAATTGAGGGGTTCAGGGTGGTTTATATATAGAATAACAGATACCCGGGAGTGAGTTACAGACTGGAATCTAATTGAGGGGTTCGGGGGGGTTTATATATAGAATAACAGGTACCCGGGAGTGAGTTACAGACTGGAATCTAATCGAGGGGTTCGGGGTGGTTTATATATAGAATAACAGATACCCGGGAGTGAGTTACAGACTGGAATCTAATCGAGGGGTTCGGGGGGGTTTATATATAGAATAACAGATACTCGGGAGTGAGTTACAGACCGGAATCTAATCGAGGGGTTCGGGGGGGTTTATATATAGAATAACAGATACCCGGGAGTGAGTTACAGACTGGAATCTAATCGAGGGGTTCGGGGTGGTTTATATATAGAATAACAGATACCTGGGAGTGAGTTACAGACTGGAATCTAATCGAGGGGTTCGGGGGGGTTTATATATAGAATAACAGATACCCGGGAGTGAGTTACAGACTGGAATCTAATTGAGGGGTTCGGGGTGGTTTATATACAGAATAACAGATACCCGGGAGTGAGTTACAGACCGGAATCTAATCGAGGGGTTCGGGGTGGTTTATATATAGAATAACAGATACCCGGGAGTGAGTTACAGACTGGAATCTAATTGAGGGGTTCGGGGTGGTTTATATATAGAATAACAGATACCCGGGAGTGAGTTACAGACTGGAATCTAATCGAGGGGTTCGGGGGGGTTTATATATAGAATAACAGATACCCGGGAGTGAGTTACAGACTGGAATCTAATCGAGGGGTTCGGGGTGGTTTATATATAGAATAACAGATACTCGGGAGTGAGTTACAGACTGGAATCTAATCGAAAGGTTCGGGGGGGTTTATATATAGAATAACAGATACCCGGGAGTGAGTTACAGACTGGAATCTAATCGAGGGGTTCGGGGGGGTTTATATACAGAATAACAGATACCCGGGAGTGAGTTACAGACTGGAATCTAATAGAGGGGTTCGGGGGGGGTTTATAGATAGAATAACAGATACCCGGGAGTGAGTTACAGACTGCAATCTAATCGAGGGGTTCGGGGGGGGTTTATATACAGAATAACAGATACCCGGGAGTGAGTTACAGACTGGAATCTAATCGAGGGGTTCGGGGTGGTTTATATATAGAATAACAGATACCCGGGAGTGAGTTACAGACTGGAATCTAATCGAGGGGTTCTGGGGGGTTTATATATAGAATAACAGATACCCGGGAGTGA
>NW_027597820.1:0-45000 GCF_964194155.1 Cetorhinus maximus | reverse complement strand
TGAAATGAAGATAAGGAAGAAAAAGTGCGCTTACGACAGGTGTCAGGTAGAAAATACAATTGAGAATGGAGAGGAATACAGAAGGTTCAGAGGGGAGGTGAAAAAGCACATTAGAGAAGCAAAGAGGGATCATGAGAAAAGACTGGCAGCCAACATAAAGGGGGATCCCAAAGTCTTCTGTAGACATATAAATAGTAAAAGGGTGGTAAAAGGAGGAGCAGGGTCGATTAGGGACCTAAAAGGGAATTTACACATGGACGAAGGGGTCACGGCTGAGGTATTAAACGAATACCTTGCATCTGTCTTCACCAAGGAGGAACGTGCTTCCCACGCCACGGTGACAGACGAGGAAACTCTGTCACTAGAAGGGTTCCGGGTTGATTAAGGAGGAAGTGTTGAACAGACTGTCAAGTTGACAAGGCACTGGGACCGGATGAGGTGCGTCCAAGGATATTGAAGGGGGTGAGGTTAGAAATTGCAGGGGCACTGGCCATAATCTTTCAGTCTTCCCCAGACTCAGGGGTGGTGGCCGGAGGACTGGAGAATTGCAAATATTACGCCCTTGTTCAAAAAAAGGTTGTGAGGATAAGCCCAGCAATTACAGACCGGTCAGTTTAACTTCAGTGGCGGGCAAGACTCTAGAAACAATTATTCGGGATGGGATTGATAGTCACATAGAAAGATATGGGTTGATAAGGAAGAGCCAGCATGGATTTCTAAAGGGGAAATCGTGTTTAACTAACGCGACCGATTGCTTGACCGATCAGACCCCGGACTCGTTCCTAATCCCCTCGGTCTCAGTGACTCACCGCCCACATTCCCGCTCGCTGCTGCCGCTACAGAGCATCGGGGTCGCTGAGAATATAGCAGAAGGTCAGAGGCTGGGAACCCTGCGGAGACTAACTCACCTCCTGACTCCCCAAAACCTGTCCACCATCGACAAGGCACAAGTCAGGAGGCTGATGGGACGCTCCCCACTTGCCCGGATGAATGCAGGTCCCACAACACTCAAGGAGCTCGACACAGTCCAGGACAAAGCAGATCCAAACTCCATTGGTCGTTGACTCCATCTCTCTCCCTGGCAACAGCCGGAGATTCAAACCAGACGCTTTGCAAGCCTGGTGACACACCTGACCCCGAGATCATCTTCCAACATCATCAATTTTAACACTGCCGATTTCCACCTCCATAACTTTGCCCTGTCACAGCTCATCCACTGCTGGAACCCTCACCTGTTCCTTTCTTTGCCCCAGGCTCGATAATTCCACCGCACTCCTGGCTGCTCTCTCACATTCTCCCCTCCCTAAACCCGCAGTCACCCAAAACTCCGCTGCCCCCGGACCCATAACTCGCACCGAGTCTCATTCCCCCATCACCCCCTGGGTTCACTGGCCAACACTGGCTCCAGGTCAAGCAACGTCTTGATTTTAAAATTCTCATCCCAGTTTTCAAATCCCCCCTCGTCTCACCCTCCCTATCTCGTTAACCTCCTCCAGCCCCTACAACCCTCCCGATCTCTGTAACTGCCTCCAGCCCCTACAACACTCCCTATCTCTGTAACCTCCTCCAGCCACTACACCCCTCCCTATCTCTGTAACCTCCTCCAGCCCCTACAACCTTCCCTATCTCTGTAACCTCCTCCAGCCCCTACAACCCTCCCTATCTCTGTAACCTCCTCCAGCCCCTACAACCCTCCCTATCTCTGTAACCTCCTCCAGTCCCTACAACCCTCCCTATCTCTGTAACCTCCTCCAGCCCCTACACCCCTCCCTATCTCTGTAACCTCCTCCAGTCTCTACAACCCTCCCAATCTCTGTAACCTCCTCCAGCCCCTACAACCCTTCCTATCTCTGTAACCTCCTCCAGTCCCTACAACCCTCCCTATCTCTGTAACCTCCTCCAGCCCCTACAACCCTCCCTATCTCTGTAACCTCCTCCAGCCCCTACAAACCTCCCTATCTCTGTAACCTCCTCCAGCCCCCTGCAACCCTCCCTATCCCTGTAACCTCCTCCAGCCCCTACAACCCTCCCTATCTCTGTAACCTCCTCCAGCCCCTACAGCCCTCCCTATCTCTATAACCTCCTCCAGCCCCCTGCAACCCTCCGAGATCTCTGCGCTCCTCCAATTCCGGCCTCTTTGACCATCCCCCGATTCCCGTCGCCCCACCATTGGCGGCCGTGCCTTCAGCTGCCTGGGGTGGGGGGGGCCCTAAGCTCTGGAACCCCCTCCCTCAACCTCCCCGCCCCCCCTCTCTCTCTTTCTCTCTCTTTCAAGACACCCCTTGAAATTGACCTCTTTGACTGAGTTTTGGCTCACCTGTCCCCGGTATCTCCTTCTGTGGCTGGGGGTCAGAATTTGCTTTGAGATCACCCGCCCCCACCCTTGTGAAGCGTGGGACGTGACATGATGTGAAAGGTGCTATATAAATATATGTTGTTGTTGTTATTGTTGTTGTGGAAGAGGCTGTCTGCAGCACCCCCCACAAGTGACGTGGACCATCCCACCTCCACACCCATGAACTGGGGAGTTCCTGTATAGCAGTGAACTTCTATATATACACACACACACACACACACACGTACAGCATGGACAATGCAAAGGAGGATTGTAGCTGTATTTATAGACCTTTTGTCCTTGTAGATTTCCTGACAAGGCAGGGGCAAGGGATGGCGTGCTTGGTCCACGGGGTCTGCGAGCCTGAAACGCAAGGTGACTCTCTGCGGGGTCCGGGAGCTCAGTCGACGCCCGCAGACCAGAGGGGGGCAAAGGAACAGGGAAAGCCCACGGGCTTTTTCCCCAGCCCAACCCGGAGGCCCCAGGAAACCCCCGGGCGCACCTGGCGTTTCCTCGACCACCACCTCCCCCACCAACTAACCAACCCGCCCCCCTCCCCCATCAGGTGCGGTCACCGTTCTGACGGAGGAGAGACGGCAGCCCATCTCCGCACAGCAAGATCCCACAGGCCTCCATATGACAACGCTTAAAAAAGAAAACCGCAGGATCTCGGTGTCATCGTCCCGTTGCTGTTTGCGGGAGCTTGCTGTGCGCAAATTGGCTGCCGCACTTCCTACATCGTAGTGCTGACCACACTCCAGAAAAATCCAACGCTTGTCAGCACAGGACTTGAGTATTTTTTGAAGCAAGGAGACATTATTGGTCGAAACTTTTTGTCTTGCACTCATCAGGACAATTCGCCAGGATACCAAATGTAAAGGGAACAACAATTTATACCGTACGAGAGGAGAGCGCTGACTGGTTGGCAGGTGGACTCTGATAGGTGGGGCCGCTGCCCTGCAGAATGCACCAGTTGATGGTGACTGACAGTTAACTGCCGAGCACTGACTGAAGTTTAAACCAGGCAGCTTGACTCTGATTGGTCAAAGCATTGCCCTGAGGATTGAACCAGTGAATGGCCGTCACTTACTTTGTTTAAATGAAACAGAAGCAATGTGCGCACGGCTTCTTCCTGGTCTGCAAAGAACAGGGCCCTGGGTATTAATATCTGTAGCCTCCAGTACACGCAAATGCACCACGTTGCGAGCCCAACTGGCAATCTTAAATCGGCTGTCAGGGTAATTCCTACGGGGCTGAGGAGTATTTGGCAAATGTTGTCCAATTGCAGAGTAACATCGAATGTTGGACGCTGTATTTTGAGTTTTGCAAACACCGGCTGGTTAGGTACGGTCTGTACTTTGCTCGTTGTGAACAGTGGCTGGGACATGATGTTTGATACGATCCACCAGTCTTTGGACTACATACCCGGCATCACCCCGACACTGAAATTCCCATCCCCACGCTACTCATTTGTGGTATAGGCAGAACGTCTCTTTGGCTTAACGGCAGAACCCTGTTAGTGGGAATCCCCACTCGTGTTGCTGCTGCAGTGTAGCAGTGTGAAACAGCTAGCTTCACCTAATGCTCAGAGTTTTCAGACACTTTGTCCTTCCAGGGTAACCTGGGGTAGACTGAGCACTTTTCAGGCCCAAACTGTTCAGCATCTTGGTTTTACCACAATTATACTGATTTTCAATTCCCTCCATAGCATCGTGACCCTCCCTATCTCTGTAACCTCCTCCAGCCCCTACACCCCTCCCTATCTCTGTAACCCCCTCCAGCCCCTACAACCCTCCCTATCTCTGTAACCTCCTCCAGCCCCTACAACCCTCCCTATCTCTGTAACCTCCTCCAACCCCTACACCCCTCCCTATCTCTGTAACCTCCTCCAGCCCCTACAACCCTCCCTATCTCTGTAACCTCCTCCAGCCCCTACACCCCTCCCTATCTCTGTAACCTCCTCCAGCCCCTACAACCCTCCCTATCTCTGTAACCTCCTCCAGCCCCAACAACCCCCCCTATCTCTGTAACCTCCTCCAGCCCCAACAACCCTCCCTATCTCTGTAACCTCTTCCAGCCCCTACAACCCTCCCTATCCCTGTAACCTCCTCCAGCCCCTACAACCCTCCCTATCTCTGTAACCTCCTCCAGCCCCTACAACCCTCCCTATCTCTGTAACCTTCTCCAGCCCCTACAACCCTCCCTATCTCTGTAACCTCCTCCTGCCCCAACAACCCTCCCTATCTCTGTAACCTCTTCCAGCCCCTACAACCCTCCCTATCCCTGTAACCTCCTCCAGCCCCTACAACCCTCCCTATCTCTGTAACCTCCTCCAGCCCCTACAACCCTCCCTATCTCTGTAACTCCCTCCAGCCCCTACAACCCTCCTTATCTCTGTAACCTCCTCCAGCCCCTACAACCCTCCCTATCTCTGTGACCTCCTCCAGCCCCTACAACCCTCCCTATCTCTGTAACCTCCCCAAGCCCCTACCACCCTCCCTATCTCTATAACCTCCCCAAGCCCCTACAACCCTCCCGATTTCTGTAACCTCCTCCAGCTGCTACAACCCTCCCTATCTCTGTGACCTCCTCCAGCCCCTACAACCCTCCCTATCTCTGTAACCTCCTCCAGCCCCTACAACCCTCCCTATCTCTGTAACCACCTCCAGCCCCAACAACCCTCCTGATCTCTGTAACCTCCTCCAGTCCCTACAACCCTCCCTATCTCTATAATCAGCTTCAGCCCACAACACCCCTCCCTATCTCTGTAACCTCCTCCAGCCCCGACACCCCTCCCTATCTCTGTAACCACCTCCAGCCCATACAACCCTCCCTATCTCTGTAACCTCCTCCAGCCCCTACAACCATCCCTATCTCTGTAACCACCTCCAGCCCCTACAACCCTCCCTATCTCTGTAACCTCCTCCAGCCCCTACAACCCTCCCTATCTCTGTAACCACCTCCAGCCCCTACAACCCTCCCTATCTCTGTAACCTCCTCCAGCCCCTACAACCATCCCTATCTCTGTAACCACCTCCAGCCCCGACACCCCTCCCTATCTCTGTAACCACCTCCAGCCCATACAACCCTCCCTATCTCTGTAACCTCCTCCAGCCTCTACAACCCTCCCTATCTCTATAACCTCCCCCAGCCCCTACCACCCTCCCTATCTCTATAACCTCCCCAAGCCCCTACAACCCTCCCGATTTCTATAACTTCCTCCAGCTGCTACAACCCTCCCTATCTCTGTGACCTCCTCCAGCCCCTACATCCCTCCCCACCTCTGTAACCACCTCCAGCCCCTATAACCTTCCCTATCACTGTAACCTCCTCCAGCCCCTACAACCCTCCCTATCTCTGTAACCTCCTCCAGCCCCTACAACCCTCCCTATCTCTGTAACCTCCTCCAGCCCCTACAACCCTCCCTATCTCTGTAACCTCCTCCAGCCCCTACAACCCTCCCTATCTCTATAACCTCCTCCAGGCCCCTACAACCCTCCGAGATCTCTGCGCTCCTCCCAATTCCGGCCTCTTGACCCTCCCCCGATTCCCATCGCTCCACCATCGGCGGCCGTGCCTTCAGCTGCCTGGGGGGGAGGCCCTGAGCTCTGGAATTCCAGAGTTTAGGGCCCCCAGGCAGCTGAAGGCACGGCCGCCGATGGTGCAGGTCAAGAACGCAGGCAACTAGATCTCTCTCTCTGCCTCAGCTCGGGGCAATCCAGCTCAGACTATTCATAGAAACATAGAAACTAGGAGCAGGAGGAGGCCATTCGGCCCTTCGAGCCTGTTCCACCATTCAATAGGATCATGGCTGATCCTCTACCTCAACCCCATACTCCCGCTCTCTCCCCACACCCCTCGACACCTTTAGAGTCTAGAAACCTATCTATTTCCTTCTGAAATATATTCAGTGACTTGGGCTCGACAGCCTCTGTGGGAGAGAATTCCACAGGTTCACCAACCCGAGTGAGGAAGTTTCTCCTCATCTCAGTTCTAAATGGCCTTGTGCATATCCTGAGATTGTGATTCCTTCTTCTAGACCCTCACCCCAGCCAGAGGAAACATCATCCCTGCATCCAGTCTGTCCATCCCTGTCACAATTTTATAGGTTTCAATGAGATCCCTTCACATTCTTCTAATCTCCAGTGAATACAGGGCTAGTCGGCCCAATCTCTCCTCATACGACAATCCTGCCATCCCAGGAATCAGCCTGGTGAACCTTCGCTGAACTCCCTCTGTGGCAAATTATCCTTTCTTAGGTAAGGAGATCAAAACTGCACATAATACTCCAGCTGTGGTCTCACCAAGGCCCTGTACAGCTGCAGTAAGACATCCCTGCTCCTGTACTCGAATCCTCTCACAATGAAGGCCAACATACCATTTGCCTCCTTAACTGCTGCTGCACCTGCATGCTTGCTTTCAGTGACTGGTGGACAAGGCGACCCAGGTCCCTTCGTACATCAACATTTCCCAATCTATCACCATTTAAATAATACTCTGCCATTCTGTTTTTCCGACCAAAGCGGATAACTTCACACTTACCCACGTTACACTGCATCTGCCATGTATTTTCCCGCTCACTCAACTTGTCTAAATCACCCTGGAGCCTCATAACCTCCTCCTCACCGCTCACATTCCCACCAAGTTTCGCGTTGTCAGAAAACTTGGAAATATTACATTTAGTTCCCTCATCCAAACCATTGATATATATTGTGAATAGCTGGGGCCCCAGCACTGACCCCTGCGGTACCCCACTGGTCACTGCCTGTCACTCCGAAAAAGACCCATTCCGATGCTTTGACAGTCTATAAGCCAACACAGTAAACGGACTGTACTTGTTGCTTACCATTCGGCCCATCACGCCTGTGCTGACTCTTTGAAAGATCTATCCAATTAGTCCCCATTCTCCACTACCCCCACCCCACCCATCGCCACTCTTTTCCCCCATCGACCTGCAAATTTTTCCCCTTTGAGTATTTCTCCAGTTCCCCCTTTTTGAAAGTTCCTATTGAATCTGCTTCCACCGCCCTTTCAGGCAGCGCCTTCCAGATCACAACAACTCGCTGTGTGTAAAACAAAATCCTCCTCATCTCCCCCTCTGGTTCTTTTCCCTGATTCTCTTCAATCTGTGTCCCTCTGGTTACCGACCCTCCTGCCCACTGGAAACACTTTCTCCCTCATCAACTCTATCCAAACACCCCTCCTGATTTTGAACGTCCTGATTCAATCTCCCCCCTTAACCTTCTCCGCTCCGAGGAGAACGATCCCAGCTTCTCCCCAGTCTCTCCACACGGACTGAACTCCCTCATCCCTGGGACCATCCCAGTAAATCTCCTCCGCACCCCCTCTCCAAGGTCCTGTCATTCTTCCTAAAGTGTGTGGTGCCAAGGATTGGACACATTACTCAGCAGGGAGAACAATTTTATGCAGAAGAAATGGAGGTAAGATAATCAATAATCATGATCACGTTCCTGATGAAATGATGAGATGTAATTCATTCACAGGATGTGAGCTTCGCTGGCTGGGCTCAGCATTTATTGCCCAGCTCTAATTGCCCCTTGAGAAGGTGGTGGGTGAGCTGCCTTCTTGACCCGCTGCAGTCCCCGTGTGGTGTAGGTACACCCACGGCGCTGTTAGGGAGGGAGTTCCAGGATTTTGGCCCAGCGACAGTGAAGGAACGGCCGATATATTTCCAAGTCAGGATGGTGAGTGACTCGGAGGGGAACTTCCAGGTGGTGGTGTTCCCCATGTGTCTGCTGCCCTTGTCCTTCTCGATGGTAGAGGTCATGGGTTTGGAAGGTGCTGTCGAAGGAGCCTTGGTGAGTTGCTGCAGTGCATCTTGTAGATGGTACACACACTGCTGCTACTGTGTGTCGGTGGTGGAGGGAGTGAATGTTTGTGGATGGGGTGCCAATCAAGCGGGGCTGCTTTGTCCTGGACGGTGTTGAGCTTCTTGAGTGTTGTGGGAGCCGCACTCATCCAGGCAAGTGGGGAGTATTCCATCACACTCCTGACTTGTGCCTTGTAGATGGTGGACAGGCTTTGGGGAGTCAGGAGGTGAGTTACTCGCCGCGGGATTCCCAGCCTCTGACCTTCTGCTATATTCTCAGCGACCCCGATGCTCTGTAGCGGCAGCAGCGAGCGGGAATGTGGGCGGTGAGTCACTGAGGCCGAGGGGATGAGGAACGAGTCCGGGATCTGATCGGTCGAGTTGTCCGCACAGCAGTCCCGTCGCCCGCCCGTCGGCATCTCACTCTGCATGAGGTCGTGGGGGGGAAAAAAAAACACCCAGTGCAGGGGGAGGCCATTCGGCCCATCATGGCAGTGCTGTATCATTGATAGATCTATCCAATTCATCCCCACTCTACACGCTCCCCCTGCTCTTTCCCCTATAGCCCTGCAAATTTTTCCCCTTCCAGTATTTCTCCAATTCCCCTTGTGAAAGTTCCTATTGAATCTGCTTCCACCGCCCTTTCAGGCAGCGCCTTCCAGATCACAACAACTCGCTGTGTGTCAAACAAAATATAAATCCTCCGCATCTCCCCGTCTCTAAGCAAACAGGGCAGTGCAAACACATTGTGGTTATATTTAGCGCGCAGACAGACTGGAGAACAGTTGCCACTTATTGAAGCTTTCCCCTCAGCTCCAGAGAGGGTAAGAGAGTTCAAGGCCATTGCACACGGCATCTCTGCCGGAGGACACTCCAATTTATCAAGTCACATCACTTGGTCTCTGTGCTATTTACATCCACCATTGTGCTCATGCTAACTTCCCAGGCCTGTCTTCATGCGATGGTGTTTAACCTTCAGGGAGTCGAGCAACACAATGGACAGGCTCGGTTATTTTTCCCGCTGAATATTTGGCGCATCTCCCTCTTTGTTTGAGCTTCTTCCGTCTCCTCTCCCGACCGAGGCCCATGTACCTGACCTCGGCCGAGAACTCATTCCCCGACAGACCCGCCTTCCCAAAGCCCAGAGAACGTGGGCACAGGTCCCAGCGCGGCCGCTCCAGGTTTGCAATTCGCCGCCATTAAAAATGGGGGAAATGCAAAGCCGCGGTCGGTGACGCTTGAACGCCAGAGGGTCTCAGCTGAGTATTGGCCAGCTGAGCTCGTCCACACTCCCCTCGGTCGGGAGGGTCAGGCGCTCGAGGCCTCACTCCAGACGCTCAGCCCCATACAAGGGGCTGACGCTCCTCATTACTGAGGGAGTGCCGCGCTGTCGGAGGGTCAGTACTGAGGGAGCGCTGCGCTGTCGGAGGGTCAGTACTGAGGGAGTGCTGCACTGTCGGAGGGTCAGTACTGAGGGAGTGTCGCGCTGTCGGAGGGTCAGTACTGAGGGAGTGCTGCACTGTCGGAGGGTCAGTACTGAGGGAGTGCTGCACTGTCGGAGGGTCAGTACTGAGGGAGTGCTGCACTGTCGGAGGGTCAGTGCTGAGGGAGTGCTGCACTGTCGGAGGGTCAGTACTGAGGGAGTGCTGCACTGTCGGAGGTATAGTCCTGAGGGAGTGCTGCACTGTCGGAGGGTCAGTCCTGAGGGAGTGCTGCACTGTCGGAGGGTCAGTCCTGAGGGAGTGCTGCACTGTCGAAGGGTCAGTACTGAGGGAGTGCTGCACTGTCGGATGGTCAGTGCTGAGAGAGTGCTGCACTGTCAGAGGGTCAGAACTAAGGGAGTGCCGCACTGTCGGAGGGTCAGTCCTGAGGGAGTGCTGCACTGTCGGAGGGTCAGTCCTGAGGGAGTGCTGCACTGTTGGAGGGTCAGTACCGAAGGAGCACTGCACTGTCGGAGGGTCAGTACTGATGGAGTGCTGCAATGTAGGAGGGTCATTCATGAGGAGTGCTGTACTGTCGGAGGGTCAGTACTGAGGGAGTGCTGCACTGTCGGAGGGTCAGTCTTGAGGGAGTGCTGCACTGTCAAAGGGTCAGTACTGAGGGAGTGCCGCACTGTCTGAGGGTGAGTACTGAGGGACCAGTGCACTGTCGGAGGGTCAGTACTGAGGGAGCACTGCACTGTCGGAGGGTCAGTGCTGAGGGAGTGCTGCACTGTCGGACAGTCAGTGCAGAGGGAGTGCTGCACTGTCAAAGGGTCAGTACTGAGGGAGTGCTGTACTGTGGACGGTCAGTCCTGAGGGAGTGCTGCACTGTCTGAGGGTGACGACTGAGGTGCCAGTGCACTGTCGGAGGGTCTGTACTGAGGGAGCACTGCACTGTCGGAGGATCAGTGCTGAGGGAATATTGCAATGTCGGAGGGTCAGCACTGAGGGAGTGTTGCACTCTCAGACAGTCAGTATTGAGAGGATGCTGCACTCTCAGGAGGTCAGTGCTGAGGGAGCGCTGCACTGTCAGAGAGTCGGAACTGATGGAGAGCTGCACTATCCGAGGATCAGCACTGATGGAGTGCTGCACTGTCGGAAGGTCAGTCCTGAGGGAGTGCTGTACTGTCGGAGGGTCAGTACTGAGGGAGTGCTGCACTGTCGGAGGGTCAATACTGAGGGAGTGCTGCACTGTCGGAGGGTCAGTACTGAGGGAGTGTCGCGCTGTCGGAGGGTCAGTACTGAGGGAGTGCTGCACTGTCGGAGGGTCAGTACTGAGGGAGTGCTGCACTGTCGGAGGGTCAGTACTGAGGGAGTGCTGCACTGTCGGAGGGTCAGTGCTGAGGGAGTGCTGCACTGTCGGAGGGTCAGTACTGAGGGAGTGCTGCACTGTCGGAGGTATAGTCCTGAGGGAGTGCTGCACTGTCGGAGGGTCAGTCCTGAGGGAGTGCTGCACTGTCGGAGGGTCAGTCCTGAGGGAGTGCTGCACTGTCGAAGGGTCAGTACTGAGGGAGTGCTGCACTGTCGGATGGTCAGTGCTGAGAGAGTGCTGCACTGTCAGAGGGTCAGAACTAAGGGAGTGCCGCACTGTCGGAGGGTCAGTCCTGAGGGAGTGCTGCACTGTCGGAGGGTCAGTCCTGAGGGAGTGCTGCACTGTTGGAGGGTCAGTACCGAAGGAGCACTGCACTGTCGGAGGGTCAGTACTGATGGAGTGCTGCAATGTAGGAGGGTCATTCATGAGGAGTGCTGTACTGTCGGAGGGTCAGTACTGAGGGAGTGCTGCACTGTCGGAGGGTCAGTCTTGAGGGAGTGCTGCACTGTCAAAGGGTCAGTACTGAGGGAGTGCCGCACTGTCTGAGGGTGAGTACTGAGGGACCAGTGCACTGTCGGAGGGTCAGTACTGAGGGAGCACTGCACTGTCGGAGGGTCAGTGCTGAGGGAGTGCTGCACTGTCGGACAGTCAGTGCAGAGGGAGTGCTGCACTGTCAAAGGGTCAGTACTGAGGGAGTGCTGTACTGTGGACGGTCAGTCCTGAGGGAGTGCTGCACTGTCTGAGGGTGACGACTGAGGTGCCAGTGCACTGTCGGAGGGTCTGTACTGAGGGAGCACTGCACTGTCGGAGGATCAGTGCTGAGGGAATATTGCAATGTCGGAGGGTCAGCACTGAGGGAGTGTTGCACTCTCAGACAGTCAGTATTGAGAGGATGCTGCACTCTCAGGAGGTCAGTGCTGAGGGAGCGCTGCACTGTCAGAGAGTCGGAACTGATGGAGAGCTGCACTATCCGAGGATCAGCACTGATGGAGTGCTGCACTGTCGGATGGTCAGTGCTGAGAGAGTGCTGCACTGTCAGAGGGTCAGAACTAAGGGAGTGCCGCACTGTCGGAGGGTCAGTACTGAGGGAGTGCTGCACTGTCGGATGGTCAGTGCTGAGAGAGTGCTGCACTGTCAGAGGGTCAGAACTAAGGGAGTGCCGCACTGTCGGAGGGTCAGTCCTGAGGGAGTGCTGCACTGTCGGAGGGTCAGTCCTGAGGGAGTGCTGCACTGTTGGAGGGTCAGTACCGAAGGAGCACTGCACTGTCGGAGGGTCAGTACTGATGGAGTGCTGCAATGTAGGAGGGTCATTCATGAGGAGTGCTGTACTGTCGGAGGGTCAGTACTGAGGGAGTGCTGCACTGTCGGAGGGTCAGTCTTGAGGGAGTGCTGCACTATCGAGGGTCAGTACTGAGGGAGTGCTGCACTGTCGGAGGGTCAATACTGACGGAATATTGCAATGTCGGAGGGTCAGCACTGAGGGAGTGTTGCACTCTCAGACACTCAGTATTAGGAGGATGCTGCACTCTCAGGAGGTCTGTGCTGAGGGAGCGCTGCACTGTGGGAGGATCAGCACTGATGGAGTGCTGCACTGTCAAAGGGTCAGTACTGAGGGAGTGCTGTACTGTCGGAGGGTCAGTCCTGAGGGAGTGCTGCACTGTCGGAGGGTCAGTGCTAAGGGAGTGCTGCACTGTCGGAGGGTCAGTGTTGAGGGAGTGCTGCACACTAAGACAGTCAGTATTGAGGGGATGCTGCACTCTCAGGGGGTCAGTGCTGAGGGAGTGCTGCACTGTCGGAGGGTCAGTCCTGAGGGAGTGCTGCACTGTCGGAGGGTCAGTGCTAAGGGAGTACTGCACTGTCGAAGGGTCAGTGTTGAGGGAGCGCTGCACTGTGGGAGGGTCAGTACTGATGGAGTGCTGCACTGTCGAGGGTAAGTACTGAGGGAGTGCTGCACTGTGGGGGGATCAGCACTGATGGAGTGCTGCACTGTCAAAGGGTCAGTACTGAGGGAGTGCTGTACTGTCGGAGGGTCAGTCCTGAGGGAGTGCTGCACTGTCGGAGGGTCAGTGCTAAGGGAGTGCTGCACTGTCGAAGGGTCAGTGTTGAGGGAGCGCTGCATTGTGGGAGGGTCAGTACTGAGGGAGTGCTGCACTGTCGAGGGTAAGTACTGAGGGAGTGCTGCACTGTGGGAGGGTCAGTACTGAGGGAGTGCTGCACTGTCAAGGGTAAGTACTGAGGGAGTGCTGCACTGTCAGAGGGTCAGTGCTGAGGGAGTGCTGCACTGTCGGAGGGTCAGTACTGAGGGAGTGCTGCACTTTCGGAAGTTTAGTCCTGAGGGAGTGCTGCACTGCCGGAGGGTCAGTCCAGAGGGAGTGCTGCACTGTCGGAGGGTCAGTACTGAGGGAATGCTGCACTGTCAGAGTGTCAGTACTGAGGGAGTGCCGCACTGTCGGAGGGTCAGTGCTGAGGGAGTACTGCACTTTCAGAGGGTCAGAACTAAGGGAGTGCTGCACTGTCGGAGGGTCAGCACTGAGGGACTGCTGCACTGTTGGAGGGTCAGTACCGAAGGAGCGCTGCACTGTCCGAGGTTCAGCACTGATGGAGTGCTGCAATGTAGGAGGGTCAGTCATGAGGAGTGCTGAACTGTTGGGGGGTCAGTACTGAGGGAGTGCTGCACTGTCGAGGGTCAGTACTGAGGGAGTGTTGTACTTTCGGAGGGTTAGTCCTGAGGGAGTGCTGCACTGCCCGAGGGTCAGTACTGAGGGAGTGCTGCACTGTCTGAGGGTGAGTACCGAGGGACCAGTGCACTGTTGGAGGGTCAGTACTGAGGGAGCACTGCACTGTCGAAGGTCAGTGCTGAGGGAGCACTGCACTGTCGGAGGGTAAGTACTAAGGGAGTGCTGCAATGTAGGAGGGTCAGTCATGAGGAGTGCTGTACTGTCGGAGGGTCAGTACTGAGGGAGTGCTGCACTGTCGGAGGGTCAGTACTGAGGGAGTGCTGCACTGTCTCAGGGTGAGTACTGAGGGACCAGTGCACTGTCGGAGGGTCAGTACTGAGGGAGCACTGCACTGTCGGAGGGTCAGTACTGAGGGACCACTGCACTGTCGGAGGGTCAGTGCTGAGGGAGTGCTGCACTGTCTGAGGCTGACTACTGAGGGGCAGTGCACTGTCGGAGGGTCGGTACTGAGGGTGCACTGCACTGTCGGAGGATCAGTGCTGAGGGAATGTTGCAATGTCGGAGGGTCAGCACTGAGGGAGTGTTGCACTCTCAGACAGTCAGTATTGAGAGGATGCTGCACTCTCAGGAGGTCAGTGCTGAGGGAGCGCTGCACTGTCAGAGAGTCGGAACTGATGGAGAGCTGCACTGTCCGAGGATCAGCACTGAGGGAGTGCTGCACTGTCGAGGGTCAGTACTGAGGGAGTGCTGCACTTTCAGAGAGTTAGTCCTGAGGAAGTGCTGCACTGTCGGAGGGTCAGTGTTGAGGGAGTGCTGCACTGTCGGAGGGTCAGTGCTGAGGGAGTGCTGCACTCTCAGACAGTCAGTATTGAGAGGATGCTGCACTCTCAGGAGGTCAGTGCTGAGGGAGTGCCGCACTGTCGAAGGGTCAGTGTTGAGGGAGCGCCGCACTGTCTGAGCATCAGCACTGAGGGAGTGCTGCACTGTGGGAGGGTCAGTACTGAGGGAGTTCTGCACTGTCGAGGGTAAGTACTGAGGGAGTGCTGCACTTTCAGAGGGTTAGTCCTGAGGGAGCGCTGCACTGTCGGAGGGTCATTGCTGAGGGAGTGCTGCACTTTCAGAGGGTTAGTCCTGAGGGAGTGCTGCACTGTCAGAGGGTCAGTACTGAGGGAGTGCTGCACTGTCGGAGGGTCAGTCCTGAGGGAGTGCTGCACTGTCAGAGAGTCAGTACTGAGGGAGTGCTGCACAGTCGGAGGGTCAGTACTGAGGGAGTGCTGCACAGTCGGAGGGTCAGTACTGAGGGAGTGCTGCAGTTTTGGAGGTTTAGTCCTGAGGGTGTGCTGCACTGTCGGAGGGTCAGTCCTGAGGGAGTGCTGTACAGTCGGAGGGTCAGTCCTGAGGGAGTGCTGTACTGTCGGAGGGTCAGTACTGAGGGAGTGCTGCACTGTCAGAGGGTCAGCACTGAGGGAGTGCTGCACTGTCGGAGGGTCAGTACTGAGGGAGTGCTGCACTGTCAGAGGGTCAGAACTAAGGGAGTGCTGCACTGTCGGAGGGTCAGTGCTGAGGGAGTGCTGCACTGTCGGAGGGTCAGTGCTGAGGGAGTGCTGCTCTGTCGGAGGGTTAGTGCTGAGGGAGTGCTGCACTGTCGAGGGTCAGTACTGAGGGAGTGCTGGACTGTTGAAGGGTCAGTACTGAGGGAGGGCTGCACTGTCGGAGGGTCAGTACTGGGGGAGCGCTGCACTGTCGGAGGGTGAGTACTGGGGGAGCGCTGCACTCTCGGAGGGTCAGTACTGGGGGAGCGCTGCACTCTCGGAGGGTCAGTAATGAGGGAGTGCCGCACTGTCGGAGGGTCAGTACTGAGGGAGTGCTGCAATGTCGGAGGGTCAGAACTGAGGGAGTGCTGAACTGTCGGAGGGTCTGTACTGGGGGAGCGCTGCAATGTCGGAGGGGCAGTACTGAGGGAGTGATGCACTGTCGGAGGGTAAGTACTGAGGGAGTGCTGCACTGTCGGAGGATCAGTACTGAGGGAGTGCTGCACTGTCTCAGGGTGAGTACTGAGGGACCAGTGCATTGTCGGAGGGTCAGTACTGAGGGAGCACTGCACTGTCGGAAGGTCAGTAATGAGGGAGCACTGCACTGTCGGAGGGTCAGTGCTGAGGGGGTGCTGCACTGTCTGAGGCTGACTACTGAGGGGCAGGGCACTGTCGGAGGGTCGGTCCTGAGGGTGCACTGCACTGTCGGAGGATCAGTGCTGAGGGAATGTTGCAATGTCGGAGGGTCAGCACTGAGGGAGTGTTGCACTCTCAGACAGTCAGTATTGAGAGGATGCTGCACTCTCAGGAGGTCAGTGCTGAGGGAGCGCTGCACTGTCAGAGAGTCGGAACTGATGGAGAGCTGCACTGTCCGAGGATCAGCACTGATGGAGTGCTGCACTGTCAAAGGGTCAGTACTGAGGGAGTGCTGCACTGTGGGAGGGTCAGTCCTGAAGGAGTGCTGCACTGTCAGAGAGTCAGTACTGAGGGAGTGCTGCACAGTCGGAGGGTCAGTACTGAGGGAGTGCTGCAAAGTCGGAGGGTCAGTACTGAGGGAGTGCTGCAAAGTCGGAGGGTCAGTACTGAGGGAGTGCTGCAGTTTCGGAGGTTTAGTCCTGAGGGATTGCTGCACTGTCGGAGGGTCAGTACTGAGGGAGTGCTGCACTGTCGGAGGGTCAGTGCTGAGGGAATTATGCACTGTCAGACAGTCAGTATTAAGGGGATGCTGCACTCTCAGGGGGTCAGTGCTGAGGGAGTGCTGCACTGTCAGAGGGTCAGAGCTGAGGGAATTATGCACTGTCAGACAGTCAGTATTAAGGGGATGCTGCACTCTCAGGGGGTCAGTACTGAGGGAGTGCTGCACTTTTGAAGGTTTAGTCCTGAGGGAGTGCTGCACTGTGTGAGGGTGAGTACTGAGGGACCAGTGCACTGTCGGAGGGTCAGTACTGAGGGAGCACTGCACTGTCGGAGGGTCAGTACTGAGGGAGCACTGCACTGTCGGAGGGTCAGTGCTGAGGGAGTGCTGCACTGTCGGAGAGTCGGAACTGATGGAGAGCTGCACTGTCCGAGGATCAGCACTGATGGAGTGCTGCACTGTCAAAGGGTCAGTACTGAGGGAGTGCTGCACTGTGGGAGGGTCAGTCCTGAAGGAGTGCTGCACTGTCAGAGAGTCAGTACTGAGGGAGTGCTGCACAGTCGGAGGGTCAGTACTGAGGGAGTGCTGCAAAGTCGGAGGGTCAGTACTGAGGGAGTGCTGCAAAGTCGGAGGGTCAGTACTGAGGGAGTGCTGCAGTTTCGGAGGTTTAGTCCTGAGGGATTGCTGCACTGTCGGAGGGTCAGTACTGAGGGAGTGCTGCACTGTCGGAGGGTCAGTGCTGAGGGAATTATGCACTGTCAGACAGTCAGTATTAAGGGGATGCTGCACTCTCAGGGGGTCAGTGCTGAGGGAGTGCTGCACTGTCAGAGGGTCAGAGCTGAGGGAATTATGCACTGTCAGACAGTCAGTATTAAGGGGATGCTGCACTCTCAGGGGGTCAGTACTGAGGGAGTGCTGCACTTTTGAAGGTTTAGTCCTGAGGGAGTGCTGCACTGTGTGAGGGTGAGTACTGAGGGACCAGTGCACTGTCGGAGGGTCAGTACTGAGGGAGCACTGCACTGTCGGAGGGTCAGTACTGAGGGAGCACTGCACTGTCGGAGGGTCAGTGCTGAGGGACTGCTGCACTGTCAAAGGGTCAGTACTGAGGGAGTGCTGTACCGTGGACGGTCAGTCCTGAGGGAGTGCTGCACTGTCTGAGGGTGACTACTGAGGGGCCAGTGCACTGTCGGAGGGTCAGTACTGAGGGAGTGATGCACTGTCGGAGGGTAAGTACTAAGGGAGTGCTGCAATGTAAGAGGGTCAGTCATGAGGAGTGCTGTACTGTCGGAGGGTCAGTCCTGAGGGAGTGCTGCACTGTCGGAGGGTCAGTGCTAAGGGAGTGCTGCACTGTCGGAGGGTCAGTGTTGAGGGAGTGCTGCACACTAAGACAGTCAGTATTGAGGGGATGCTGCACTCTCAGGGGGTCAGTGCTGAGGGAGTGCTGTACTGTCGGAGGGTCAGTCCTGAGGGAGTGCTGCACTGTCGGAGGGTCAGTGCTAAGGGAGTGCTGCACTGTCGAAGGGTCAGTGTTGAGGGAGCGCTGCACTGTGGGAGGGTCAGTACTGATGGAGTGCTGCACTGTCGAGGGTAAGTACTGAGGGAGTGCTGCACTGTGGGGGGATCAGCACTGATGGAGTGCTGCACTGTCAAAGGGTCAGTACTGAGGGAGTGCTGTACTGTCGGAGGGTCAGTCCTGAGGGAGTGCTGCACTGTCGGAGGGTCAGTGCTAAGGGAGTGCTGCACTGTCGAAGGGTCAGTGTTGAGGGAGCGCTGCATTGTGGGAGGGTCAGTACTGAGGGAGTGCTGCACTGTCGAGGGTAAGTACTGAGGGAGTGCTGCACTGTGGGAGGGTCAGTACTGAGGGAGTGCTGCACTGTCAAGGGTAAGTACTGAGGGAGTGCTGCACTGTCAGAGGGTCAGTGCTGAGGGAGTGCTGCACTGTCGGAGGGTCAGTACTGAGGGAGTGCTGCACTTTCGGAAGTTTAGTCCTGAGGGAGTGCTGCACTGCCGGAGGGTCAGTCCAGAGGGAGTGCTGCACTGTCGGAGGGTCAGTACTGAGGGAATGCTGCACTGTCAGAGTGTCAGTACTGAGGGAGTGCCGCACTGTCGGAGGGTCAGTGCTGAGGGAGTACTGCACTTTCAGAGGGTCAGAACTAAGGGAGTGCTGCACTGTCGGAGGGTCAGCACTGAGGGACTGCTGCACTGTTGGAGGGTCAGTACCGAAGGAGCGCTGCACTGTCCGAGGTTCAGCACTGATGGAGTGCTGCAATGTAGGAGGGTCAGTCATGAGGAGTGCTGAACTGTTGGGGGGTCAGTACTGAGGGAGTGCTGCACTGTCGAGGGTCAGTACTGAGGGAGTGTTGTACTTTCGGAGGGTTAGTCCTGAGGGAGTGCTGCACTGCCCGAGGGTCAGTACTGAGGGAGTGCTGCACTGTCTGAGGGTGAGTACTGAGGGACCAGTGCACTGTTGGAGGGTCAGTACTGAGGGAGCACTGCACTGTCGAAGGTCAGTGCTGAGGGAGCACTGCACTGTCGGAGGGTAAGTACTAAGGGAGTGCTGCAATGTAGGAGGGTCAGTCATGAGGAGTGCTGTACTGTCGGAGGGTCAGTACTGAGGGAGTGCTGCACTGTCGGAGGGTCAGTACTGAGGGAGTGCTGCACTGTCTCAGGGTGAGTACTGAGGGACCAGTGCACTGTCGGAGGGTCAGTACTGAGGGAGCACTGCACTGTCGGAGGGTCAGTACTGAGGGACCACTGCACTGTCGGAGGGTCAGTGCTGAGGGAGTGCTGCACTGTCTGAGGCTGACTACTGAGGGGCAGTGCACTGTCGGAGGGTCGGTACTGAGGGTGCACTGCACTGTCGGAGGATCAGTGCTGAGGGAATGTTGCAATGTCGGAGGGTCAGCACTGAGGGAGTGTTGCACTCTCAGACAGTCAGTATTGAGAGGATGCTGCACTCTCAGGAGGTCAGTGCTGAGGGAGCGCTGCACTGTCAGAGAGTCGGAACTGATGGAGAGCTGCACTGTCCGAGGATCAGCACTGAGGGAGTGCTGCACTGTCGAGGGTCAGTACTGAGGGAGTGCTGCACTTTCAGAGAGTTAGTCCTGAGGAAGTGCTGCACTGTCGGAGGGTCAGTGTTGAGGGAGTGCTGCACTGTCGGAGGGTCAGTGCTGAGGGAGTGCTGCACTCTCAGACAGTCAGTATTGAGAGGATGCTGCACTCTCAGGAGGTCAGTGTTGAGGGAGCGCCGCACTGTCTGAGCATCAGCACTGAGGGAGTGCTGCACTGTGGGAGGGTCAGTACTGAGGGAGTTCTGCACTGTCGAGGGTAAGTACTGAGGGAGTGCTGCACTTTCAGAGGGTTAGTCCTGAGGGAGCGCTGCACTGTCGGAGGGTCATTGCTGAGGGAGTGCTGCACTTTCAGAGGGTTAGTCCTGAGGGAGTGCTGCACTGTCAGAGGGTCAGTACTGAGGGAGTGCTGCACTGTCGGAGGGTCAGTCCTGAGGGAGTGCTGCACTGTCAGAGAGTCAGTACTGAGGGAGTGCTGCACAGTCGGAGGGTCAGTACTGAGGGAGTGCTGCACAGTCGGAGGGTCAGTACTGAGGGAGTGCTGCAGTTTTGGAGGTTTAGTCCTGAGGGTGTGCTGCACTGTCGGAGGGTCAGTCCTGAGGGAGTGCTGTACAGTCGGAGGGTCAGTCCTGAGGGAGTGCTGTACTGTCGGAGGGTCAGTACTGAGGGAGTGCTGCACTGTCAGAGGGTCAGCACTGAGGGAGTGCTGCACTGTCGGAGGGTCAGTACTGAGGGAGTGCTGCACTGTCAGAGGGTCAGAACTAAGGGAGTGCTGCACTGTCGGAGGGTCAGTGCTGAGGGAGTGCTGCACTGTCGGAGGGTCAGTGCTGAGGGAGTGCTGCTCTGTCGGAGGGTTAGTGCTGAGGGAGTGCTGCACTGTCGAGGGTCAGTACTGAGGGAGTGCTGGACTGTTGAAGGGTCAGTACTGAGGGAGGGCTGCACTGTCGGAGGGTCAGTACTGGGGGAGCGCTGCACTGTCGGAGGGTGAGTACTGGGGGAGCGCTGCACTCTCGGAGGGTCAGTACTGGGGGAGCGCTGCACTCTCGGAGGGTCAGTAATGAGGGAGTGCCGCACTGTCGGAGGGTCAGTACTGAGGGAGTGCTGCAATGTCGGAGGGTCAGAACTGAGGGAGTGCTGAACTGTCGGAGGGTCTGTACTGGGGGAGCGCTGCAATGTCGGAGGGGCAGTACTGAGGGAGTGATGCACTGTCGGAGGGTAAGTACTGAGGGAGTGCTGCACTGTCGGAGGATCAGTACTGAGGGAGTGCTGCACTGTCTCAGGGTGAGTACTGAGGGACCAGTGCATTGTCGGAGGGTCAGTACTGAGGGAGCACTGCACTGTCGGAAGGTCAGTAATGAGGGAGCACTGCACTGTCGGAGGGTCAGTGCTGAGGGGGTGCTGCACTGTCTGAGGCTGACTACTGAGGGGCAGGGCACTGTCGGAGGGTCGGTCCTGAGGGTGCACTGCACTGTCGGAGGATCAGTGCTGAGGGAATGTTGCAATGTCGGAGGGTCAGCACTGAGGGAGTGTTGCACTCTCAGACAGTCAGTATTGAGAGGATGCTGCACTCTCAGGAGGTCAGTGCTGAGGGAGCGCTGCACTGTCAGAGAGTCGGAACTGATGGAGAGCTGCACTGTCCGAGGATCAGCACTGATGGAGTGCTGCACTGTCAAAGGGTCAGTACTGAGGGAGTGCTGCACTGTGGGAGGGTCAGTCCTGAAGGAGTGCTGCACTGTCAGAGAGTCAGTACTGAGGGAGTGCTGCACAGTCGGAGGGTCAGTACTGAGGGAGTGCTGCAAAGTCGGAGGGTCAGTACTGAGGGAGTGCTGCAAAGTCGGAGGGTCAGTACTGAGGGAGTGCTGCAGTTTCGGAGGTTTAGTCCTGAGGGATTGCTGCACTGTCGGAGGGTCAGTACTGAGGGAGTGCTGCACTGTCGGAGGGTCAGTGCTGAGGGAATTATGCACTGTCAGACAGTCAGTATTAAGGGGATGCTGCACTCTCAGGGGGTCAGTGCTGAGGGAGTGCTGCACTGTCAGAGGGTCAGAGCTGAGGGAATTATGCACTGTCAGACAGTCAGTATTAAGGGGATGCTGCACTCTCAGGGGGTCAGTACTGAGGGAGTGCTGCACTTTTGAAGGTTTAGTCCTGAGGGAGTGCTGCACTGTGTGAGGGTGAGTACTGAGGGACCAGTGCACTGTCGGAGGGTCAGTACTGAGGGAGCACTGCACTGTCGGAGGGTCAGTACTGAGGGAGCACTGCACTGTCGGAGGGTCAGTGCTGAGGGAGTGCTGCACTGTCGGAGGGTCAGTACTGAGGGAGCACTGCACTGTCGGAGGGTCAGTGCTGAGGGACTGCTGCACTGTCAAAGGGTCAGTACTGAGGGAGTGCTGTACCGTGGACGGTCAGTCCTGAGGGAGTGCTGCACTGTCTGAGAGTGACTACTGAGGGGCCAGTGCACTGTCGGAGGGTCAGTACTGAGGGAGTGATGCACTGTCGGAGGGTAAGTACTAAGGGAGTGCTGCAATGTAAGAGGGTCAGTCATGAGGAGTGCTGTACTGTCGGAGGGTCAGTACTAAGGGAGTGCTGCACTGTCGGAGGGTCAGTACTGAGGGAGTGCTGCACTGTCGGAGGGTCAGTACTGAGGGAGCACTGCACTGTCGAAGGTCAGTGCTGAGGGAGTGATGCACTGTCGGAGGGTAAGTACTAAGGGAGTGCTGCAATGTAGGAGGGTCAGTCATGAGGAGTGCTGTACTGTCGGAGGGTCAGTACTAAGGGAGTGCTGCACTGTCGGAGGGTCAGTACTGAGGGAGTGCTGCACTGTCTCAGGGTGAGTACTGAGGGACCAGTGCACTGTCGGAGGGTCAGTACTGAGGGAGCACTGCACTGTCGGAGGGTCAGTACTGAGGGACCACTGCACTGTCGGAGGGTCAGTGCTGAGGGAGTGCTGCACTGTCTGAGGCTGACTACTGAGGGGCAGTGCACTGTCGGAGGGTCGGTACTGAGGGTGCACTGCACTGTCGGAGGATCAGTGCTGACGGAATGTTGCAATGTCAGAGGGTCAGCACTGAGGGAGTGTTGCACTCTCAGACAGTCAGTATTGAGAGGATGCTGCACTCTCAGGAGGTCAGTGCTGAGGGAGCGCTGCACTGTCAGAGAGTCGGAACTGATGGAGAGCTGCACTGTACGAGGATCAGCACTGATGGAGTGCTGCACTGTCAGAGGGTCAGTACTGAGGGAGTGCTGCACTGTCAAAGGGTCAGTACTGAGGGAGTGCTGCACTGTGGGAGGGTCAGTACTGAAGGAGTACTGCACTGTCGAGGGTCAGTACTGAGGGAGTGCTGCACTGTCGAGGGTCAGTACTGAGGGACTGCTGCACTGTCGGAGGGTCAGTGCTGAGGGAGTACTGCACTTTCAGAGGGTCAGAACTAAGGGAGTGCTGCGCTGTCGGAGGGTCAGCACTGAGGGACTGCTGCACTGTTGGAGGGTCAGTACCGAAGGAGCGCTGCACTGTCCGAGGTTCAGCACTGATGGAGTGCTGCAATGTAGGAGGGTCAGTCATGAGGAGTGCTGAACTGTTGGGGGGTCAGTACTGAGGGAGTGCTGCACTGTCGAGGGTCAGTACTGAGGGAGTGTTGTACTTTCGGAGGGTTAGTCCTGAGGGAGTGCTGCACTGCCCGAGGGTCAGTACTGAGGGAGTGCTGCACTGTCTGAGGGTGAGTACTGAGGGACCAGTGCACTGTTGGAGGGTCAGTACTGAGGGAGCACTGCACTGTCGAAGGTCAGTGCTGAGGGAGCACTGCACTGTCGGAGGGTAAGTACTAAGGGAGTGCTGCAATGTAGGAGGGTCAGTCATGAGGAGTGCTGTACTGTCGGAGGGTCAGTACTGAGGGAGTGCTGCACTGTCGGAGGGTCAGTACTGAGGGAGTGCTGCACTGTCTCAGGGTGAGTACTGAGGGACCAGTGCACTGTCGGAGGGTCAGTACTGAGGGAGCACTGCACTGTCGGAGGGTCAGTACTGAGGGACCACTGCACTGTCGGAGGGTCAGTGCTGAGGGAGTGCTGCACTGTCTGAGGCTGACTACTGAGGGGCAGTGCACTGTCGGAGGGTCGGTACTGAGGGTGCACTGCACTGTCGGAGGATCAGTGCTGAGGGAATGTTGCAATGTCGGAGGGTCAGCACTGAGGGAGTGTTGCACTCTCAGACAGTCAGTATTGAGAGGATGCTGCACTCTCAGGAGGTCAGTGCTGAGGGAGCGCTGCACTGTCAGAGAGTCGGAACTGATGGAGAGCTGCACTGTCCGAGGATCAGCACTGAGGGAGTGCTGCACTGTCGAGGGTCAGTACTGAGGGAGTGCTGCACTTTCAGAGAGTTAGTCCTGAGGAAGTGCTGTACTGTCGGAGGGTCAGTGTTGAGGGAGTGCTGCACTGTCGGAGGGTCAGTGCTGAGGGAGTGCTGCACTCTCAGACAGTCAGTATTGAGAGGATGCTGCACTCTCAGGAGGTCAGTGCTGAGGGAGTGCCGCACTGTCGAAGGGTCAGTGTTGAGGGAGCGCCGCACTGTCTGAGCATCAGCACTGAGGGAGTGCTGCACTGTGGGAGGGTCAGTACTGAGGGAGTTCTGCACTGTCGAGGGTAAGTACTGAGGGAGTGCTGCACTTTCAGAGGGTTAGTCCTGAGGGAGCGCTGCACTGTCGGAGGGTCATTGCTGAGGGAGTGCTGCACTTTCAGAGGGTTAGTCCTGAGGGAGTGCTGCACTGTCAGAGGGTCAGTACTGAGGGAGTGCTGCACTGTCGGAGGGTCAGTCCTGAGGGAGTGCTGCACTGTCAGAGAGTCAGTACTGAGGGAGTGCTGCACAGTCGGAGGGTCAGTACTGAGGGAGTGCTGCACAGTCGGAGGGTCAGTACTGAGGGAGTGCTGCAGTTTTGGAGGTTTAGTCCTGAGGGTGTGCTGCACTGTCGGAGGGTCAGTCCTGAGGGAGTGCTGTACAGTCGGAGGGTCAGTCCTGAGGGAGTGCTGTACTGTCGGAGGGTCAGTACTGAGGGAGTGCTGCACTGTCAGAGGGTCAGCACTGAGGGAGTGCTGCACTGTCGGAGGGTCAGTACTGAGGGAGTGCTGCACTGTCAGAGGGTCAGAACTAAGGGAGTGCTGCACTGTCGGAGGGTCAGTGCTGAGGGAGTGCTGCACTGTCGGAGGGTCAGTGCTGAGGGATTGCTGCTCTGTCGGAGGGTTAGTGCTGAGGGAGTGCTGCACTGTCGAGGGTCAGTACTGAGGGAGTGCTGGACTGTTGAAGGGTCAGTACTGAGGGAGGGCTGCACTGTCGGAGGGTCAGTACTGGGGGAGCGCTGCACTGTCGGAGGGTGAGTACTGGGGGAGCGCTGCACTGTCGGAGGGTCAGTACTGGGGGAGCGCTGCACTCTCGGAGGGTCAGTAATGAGGGAGTGCCGCACTGTCGGAGGGTCAGTACTGAGGGAGTGCTGCAATGTCGGAGGGTCAGAACTGAGGGAGTGCTGAACTGTCGGAGGGTCTGTACTGGGGGAGCGCTGCAATGTCGGAGGGGCAGTACTGAGGGAGTGATGCACTGTCGGAGGGTAAGTACTGAGGGAGTGCTGCACTGTCGGAGGATCAGTACTGAGGGAGTGCTGCACTGTCTCAGGGTGAGTACTGAGGGACCAGTGCATTGTCGGAGGGTCAGTACTGAGGGAGCACTGCACTGTCGGAAGGTCAGTAATGAGGGAGCACTGCACTGTCGGAGGGTCAGTGCTGAGGGGGTGCTGCACTGTCTGAGGCTGACTACTGAGGGGCAGGGCACTGTCGGAGGGTCGGTCCTGAGGGTGCACTGCACTGTCGGAGGATCAGTGCTGAGGGAATGTTGCAATGTCGGAGGGTCAGCACTGAGGGAGTGTTGCACTCTCAGACAGTCAGTATTGAGAGGATGCTGCACTCTCAGGAGGTCAGTGCTGAGGGAGCGCTGCACTGTCAGAGAGTCGGAACTGATGGAGAGCTGCACTGTCCGAGGATCAGCACTGATGGAGTGCTGCACTGTCAAAGGGTCAGTACTGAGGGAGTGCTGCACTGTGGGAGGGTCAGTCCTGAAGGAGTGCTGCCCTGTCAGAGAGTCAGTACTGAGGGAGTGCTGCACAGTCGGAGGGTCAGTACTGAGGGAGTGCTGCAAAGTCGGAGGGTCAGTACTGAGGGAGTGCTGCAAAGTCGGAGGGTCAGTACTGAGGGAGTGCTGCAGTTTCGGAGGTTTAGTCCTGAGGGATTGCTGCACTGTCGGAGGGTCAGTACTGAGGGAGTGCTGCACTGTCGGAGGGTCAGTGCTGAGGGAATTATGCACTGTCAGACAGTCAGTATTAAGGGGATGCTGCACTCTCAGGGGGTCAGTGCTGAGGGAGTGCTGCACTGTCAGAGGGTCAGAGCTGAGGGAATTATGCACTGTCAGACAGTCAGTATTAAGGGGATGCTGCACTCTCAGGGGGTCAGTACTGAGGGAGTGCTGCACTTTTGAAGGTTTAGTC
Organism: Cetorhinus maximus; assembly: GCF_964194155.1. Taxonomy (NCBI): domain Eukaryota; kingdom Metazoa; phylum Chordata; class Chondrichthyes; order Lamniformes; family Cetorhinidae; genus Cetorhinus; species Cetorhinus maximus. The sequence continues at coordinate 19,111 of NW_027597820.1, read as the reverse complement.
CTGAGGGAGTGCTGCACTGTGTGAGGGTGAGTACTGAGGGACCAGTGCACTGTCGGAGGGTCAGTACTGAGGGAGCACTGCACTGTCGGAGGGTCAGTACTGAGGGAGCACTGCACTGTCGGAGGGTCAGTGCTGAGGGACTGCTGCACTGTCAAAGGGTCAGTACTGAGGGAGTGCTGTACCGTGGACGGTCAGTCCTGAGGGAGTGCTGCACTGTCTGAGGGTGACTACTGAGGGGCCAGTGCACTGTCGGAGGGTCAGTACTGAGGGAGTGATGCACTGTCGGAGGGTAAGTACTAAGGGAGTGCTGCAATGTAAGAGGGTCAGTCATGAGGAGTGCTGTACTGTCGGAGGGTCAGTACTAAGGGAGTGCTGCACTGTCGGAGGGTCAGTACTGAGGGAGTGCTGCACTGTCGGAGGGTCAGTACTGAGGGAGCACTGCACTGTCGAAGGTCAGTGCTGAGGGAGTGATGCACTGTCGGAGGGTAAGTACTAAGGGAGTGCTGCAATGTAGGAGGGTCAGTCATGAGGAGTGCTGTACTGTCGGAGGGTCAGTACTAAGGGAGTGCTGCACTGTCGGAGGGTCAGTACTGAGGGAGTGCTGCACTGTCTCAGGGTGAGTACTGAGGGACCAGTGCACTGTCGGAGGGTCAGTACTGAGGGAGCACTGCACTGTCGGAGGGTCAGTACTGAGGGACCACTGCACTGTCGGAGGGTCAGTGCTGAGGGAGTGCTGCACTGTCTGAGGCTGACTACTGAGGGGCAGTGCACTGTCGGAGGGTCGGTACTGAGGGTGCACTGCACTGTCGGAGGATCAGTGCTGAGGGAATGTTGCAATGTCAGAGGGTCAGCACTGAGGGAGTGTTGCACTCTCAGACAGTCAGTATTGAGAGGATGCTGCACTCTCAGGAGGTCAGTGCTGAGGGAGCGCTGCACTGTCAGAGAGTCGGAACTGATGGAGAGCTGCACTGTACGAGGATCAGCACTGATGGAGTGCTGCACTGTGGGAGGGTCAGTACTGAAGGAGTACTGCACTGTCGAGGGTCAGTACTGAGGGAGTGCTGCACTGTCGAGGGTCAGTACTGAGGGACTGCTGCACTGTCGGATGGTCAGTGCTGAGGGATTGCTGCTCTGTCGGAGGGTCAGTGCTGAGGGAGTGCTGCACTGTCGAGGGTCAGTACTGAGGGAGTGCTGCACTGTTGAAGGGTCAGTACTGAGGGAGGGCTGCACTGTCGGAGGGTCAGTACTGAGGGAGGGCTGCACTGTCGGAGGGTCAGTACTGAGGGAGCGCTGCACTGTCGGAGGGTCAGTACTGGGGGAGCGCTGCACTGTCGGAGGGTCAGTACTGGGGGAGCGCTGCACTATCGGAGGGTCAGTACTGAGGGAGTGCCGCACTGTCGGACCGTCAGTACTGAGGTAGTGCTGCACTGTCGGAGGGTCAGTACTGGGGGAGTGCGGCACTGTTGAAGGGTCAGTACTGAGGGAGGGCTGCACTGTCGGAGGGTCAGTACTGAGGGAGTGCTGCACTGTCGGAGGGTCAGTACTGAGGGAGTGCTGCACTGTCGGAGGGTCAGTACTGAGGGAGTGCTGCAATGTCGGAGGGTCAGAACTGAGGGAGTGTTGCACTGTCGGAGGGTCTGTACTGGGGGAGCGCTGCAATGTCGGAGGGTCAGTACTGAGGGAGTGATGCACTGTCGGAGGGTCAGTACTGAGGGAATGCTGCACTGTTGAAGGGTCAGTACTGAGGGAGGGCTGCACTGTCGGAGGGTCAGTACTGAGGGAGTGCTGCACTGTCGGAGGGTCAGTACTGAGGGAGTGCTGCACTGTCAGAGGGTCAGTACTGAGGGAGTGCTGCACTGTTGAAGGGTCAGTACTGAGGGAAGGCTGCACTGTCGGAGGGTCAGTACTGAGGGAGTGCTGCACTGTCCGAGGGTCAGTACTGAGGGAGTGCTGCACTGTCGGTGGGTCAGTACTGAGGGAGTGCTGCACTGTCGAAGGGTCAGTTCTGAGCGAAAGGTTCACTGTCAGAGGGGAAGATTAATTGGATAGTCCTTGCCCTTGCCTCCCTGCTCCAGTTAGTTCCCCCACTGTCGAGATTGTCTCTGGACCAGCACTTGGTTTTGCCCCTGTCTCAGCCAATCTGCTGCTGGAACCCTCAGCCCTGTCTTTCTTACCGCCAGACTCACCACTTCCAAGCCCCTACAATCCTCCCATCTTCCATCCGTCATCAACCTCAGCTCAGCCAAGAGTCAGCTGCCCCCCGTATCCTAATTCACACCATCCCGTTCACCCATCATCCTGTATCACCCACTGACCTGCACAGGCCACCACTCCAACACTGTCTCCATTTAAAAACCTCATCCTCACTTTCAAATCCATACTCACCCTCTCCTCCCTATCACTGTAACATCTTCCAGACTCTACACTCCTCCCTATCACTGTCACCTCTTCTAGCCCCAATAACCCTCCCTATCTCTGTAACCTCCTCCAGCCCCTACAACCCTCCCTATCTCTGTAACCTCCTCCAACCCCAACAATCCTATCACTGTCACCTCCTACAGCCCCTACAACCCTCCCTATCTCTGTACACCCCTCCCAGCCCTGACAACCCTATCTCTGTAGCGTCCTCCAGCCCCTACAACCCTCCCTATCTTTGTAACCTCCTCCAGCCCCTAAAACCTTCCCTATCTCTGTAACCTCCTCCAGCCCCTAAAACCTTCCCTATCTCTGTAACCTCCTCCAGCCCCTGCGACCCTTCCTATCTCTGTAACCTCCTCCAGCTCCTACAACCGTCCCTATCTCTGTAACCTCCTCCAGCCCCTACACCCCTCCCTACCCCTGTAACCTCCTCCAGCCCCTACAACCCTCCCTATCTCTGTAACCTCCTCCACCCCCTCCAACCCTCCCTATCTCTGTAACCTCCTCCAGCCCCTACAACCCTCCGAGATCTCTGTAACCTCCTCCAATTCCGACCTCTTGACCACCTCCCGATTCCCATCGCTCCACCATCGGCGGCCGTGCCTTCAGCTGCCTGGGGGGGAGGGCCCCTAAGCTGTGGAATTCCCTCCCTAAACCTCTCCGACCCTGTCTCTCTCTCTCTCTCTCTCCTCCTTGAAGATGCGAACGTTTTCTGCTGTGGCTCAGTGTCAAATTCTGTGCAATAATGTTCTGGTGAAAGGCCTTGGGACATTTTATTGCGTTAATATGCCGGAGAAAGACCCACAGAAGCTACACGCCTGTCACGCATTCTGCGAAATTAGAGTTTGAAGTGTCCAGTTCCAAACAAAAGCAGATTCAAAGTGACTGGAATCAGGTCTTGGCTTGGGCTCAGTACCCTGTAGCAAGCATGGGGAGATGGGCTGATAATGATTAGAAAGGGCCACTAAGGGCAACTTAATGACTGGGAGTAGGTTCACGAGATAAGCATTGACCTTGAGGCCCAATCCACAGCAGCACATGGCTGGGGATATACCAATGCCAACATTGAGTCTTGCCTGGGAGATGGGCAGGAAGCAGGCCAATTGTGTGCAAGAGAACAGTTCTGACCTTCGAGGGGAGTTGATGTGCTTCTGTAGCCAGCTGCAAGGCTCCCCTGCCCAGATTATACAGTCGTAGACTCTCACGGCAGAGGAGGAGGCCATTTGGCCCTTTGGTGCTTCTGCTGGCCCTTTGGAAGAGGAGTCGAGGTTAGCTCCATAACCCTACCTTTTGACGTAAAGGGGAGAGAGGCAGAAAGCAGAGAATTTCCAGCCAGTTCGTCTTACATCCATCGTTGGGAAAAATGCCGGAATCCATTATGAAGGAGGTAGAGGCAAGACTTTTAGAAAGTCATCATACAATCAGGCAGAGTCGACATGGTTTTGTGAAAGGGACATGGTGTTTGAAAAATTTATTCGCGTCCTCTGAGGATGTAACAAGCAAGGTGGATCAAGGGGAACCGGTAGATGTGGTGCACTTGGATTTCCAAAAGGCATAGGTGTCGCAACAAAGGTAGTTTGTTGGCTGGGGTGGAGGGGTGGATAGCTTACAGGGAACAAGGGTCGGGATAAATGGGTCATTTTCGGGTTGGCAATGAGTGGAGTGACTCAGGGGTCAACTATTCACAATCTCTATCAATGACTTGGAGGAAGGGACCGGATGTAGAGTAGCAAAATCTGCTGCTGACACAAAGGTGGGTACGATATAATGTTGGAATTGTATAAAACACTGGTGAGGCCACAACTGGGGTATTGTCTGCAGTTCTGGCCACCACATTACAGGAAGGACATAACAGCTCTGGAGAGAGAGTGCAGAGGAGGTTTACAAGAATGTTGCCAGGGTTAGAAAAGTGTAGCTACGAGGAGAGATTGGATAGGTTGGGGATATTTTCCTTGGGACAAAGAAGGCTGAGAGGTGACTTGATTGAGATGTACAAAATTATGAGGGGAATAGATAGAGTGGACAGGATAAAATTGTTTCCCTTGGTGGAGAATTCTAGAACCAGGGGACTTAGATTCAAGATAAGTGGCAGAAGGTGTAGGGGGGGACATGAGGAAGAACTTTTTTACGCAGAGGGTAGTGGGTGTCTGGAACTCGCTGCCCAAGTTGGTGGTAGAGGCAGAAACTCTAAACTCTTTTAATAAGTACCTGGATCTGCACCTTAAGTGCTGTAAGCTGCAGGGCTATGGGCCGGGTGCAGGGAGGGCGGGATTAGAAAGGGCAGCTGGGTGTCCTCGGGCTGGCATGGACAAGATGGGCCGAATGGCCTCCTCCTGTGCTGTAACTTTTCTATGGTTCTATGGTTCTATGATAGCAAGTTGTGAGGAGGATACAACGAGTCTGCAAAGGGACATGGGTAGGTTAAGTGAGTGGGCAAAAATTCGGCAGTTGGGAGTATAATGTGGGAAAATGTGAACTCATCCACTTGGGCAGGAAGAATAGAAAAGCAACATCTTATTTAAATGGAGAGAGACAGCAGAACGCTGAGGTACAGAGGGATCTGGGTGTCCTGGTACATGAATCACAAAATGTTCGTACGCAGGAACAGCAAGTGATTAGGAAGGCAAGTGGAACGTTGGCCTTTATTGCAAGAGGGGGATGGAGTATAAAAGTGGGGAAATCTTGCTACAAGTGTACAGGGCGTTGGTGAGACCAGACCTGGAGCACTGTGGACAGTTCTGGTCTCCTTACTCAAGGAGGGATAGACTCGCATTGGAGACAGTTCAGAGAAGGTTCATTCGGCTGGTTCCTGGGATGAAGGGGGTTTGCCTTATGAGGAAAGGTTGAGCAGGTTGGGCCTGTGTCCATTGGAGTTTAGAAGAATGAGAGGCGATCTTATTGAAACATATCAGATTCTGAGGGGGCTGGACAGGGTGGGTGCGGAGAGGATGTTTACCCTCTTGGGGGAACCTAGAACGAGGTGGGGGCGGGGGGCACAGTTTCAGTATTAGGGGGTCTCCGATTTAAGACGGAGAATTTCCTCTCTCAGAGGGTGGTTCGTCTGTGGAATCTCTTCCCCAGGGGGCAGTGCACACTGGCTCATTGAACAGATTCAAGGCTGAGTTAGACAGATTTTTGATGGGCGAGGGAGTCAAGGTGAATGGGGGGACAGGCAGGAAAGTGGAGTTAAGGCCACAATCAGGTCAACCATGATGTCATTGAAGGGTGGAGCATGATCAAGGGGCTGAATGACCTCCTCCTGCTCCTAATTCTTACAATCTTATGATAGTCTTCCCAGCACAGAAACAGGCCATTCGGCCTATCTGCACCGTGCCACCGTTTCTGGTCAACACCAAACCTCCTCTCAACCCCATATCCTTCTGTTCCTTTCTCCCTCGTGTGTTTATCCAGCTTCCCCCTTAAACACATCGACACTATTCACCTCAGCCACTCCCTGTGGGAGCGACTCCCACATTCTCCCCACTCTCTGGGTAAAGAGGTTTCTCCTGAATTACCCATTGGGCTTATTGGCGATGATCTTATATCGATGGCCCCCCTAGTTCTGGTCTCACTCCGACAAGTGGAAACATCTTCTCTACGTCTACCCTATCGAAACCCTTTCCTAAAGGGCTCGATCAGCTCACCTCTCAGCCTTCTCTTTTCTAGGTTTTCCAGTTTTCCTTGATTTACTTCACCAAATCATCTCATGGTATTGGAAACCTCCATTCAGGAGCCCTCCTAACCCTTTCTGTTCCCAGGAAAACATTCCGAACTTTTCCAACCTCTCCTCATAACTGAAGTTCCTCATCCCTCATACATCCTGGTGAACTCGGTCTCCTCTCTCAGGAGTTTACATCTTCCTTAACTCCGGTGCTGAGAATTTCCACAAAATTTCAGCTCAGGCCAAACCAGTGACGTACAAAGTTTCAGAAGGAAAAGTCGCTGCAGATTAACTGTTTAACTCTGTATCTAACCCCGTGCTGTACCTGTCCTGGGAGTGTTTGACGGGGACAGTGTAGAGGGAGATTTACTCTGTATCTAACCCCGTGCTGTACCTGTCCTGGGAGTGTTTGATGGGGACAGTGTAGAGGGAGATTTACTCTGTATCTAACCCCGTGCTGTACCTGTCCTGGGAGTGTTTGATGGGGACGGTGTAGAGGGAGCTTTACTCTGTATCTAACCCCGTGCTGTACCTGTCCTGGGAGCGTTTGATGGGGTCAGTGTAGAGGGAGCTTTACTCTGTATCTAACCCCGTGCTGTACCCGTCCTGGGAGTGTTTGATGGGGACGGTGTAGAGGGAGCTTTACTCTGTATCTAACCCCGTGCTGTACCTGTCCTGGGAGTGTTTGTTGGGGACAGTGTAGAGGGAGCTTTACTCTGTATCTAACCCCGTGCTGTACCTGTCCTGGGAGTGTTTGATGGGGACAGTGTAGAGGGAGCTTTACTCTGTATCTAACCCCGTGCTGTACCTGTCCTGGGAGTGTTTGATGGGGACAGTGTAGAGGGAGATTTACTCTGTATCTAACCCCATGCTGTACCTGTCCTGGGAGTGTTTGATGGGGACGGTGTAGAGGGAGCTTTACTCTGTATCTAACCCCGTGCTGTACCTGTCCTGGGAGTGTTTGATGGGGACGGTGTAGAGGGAGCTTTACTCTGTATCTAACCCCGTGCTGTACCTGTCCTGGGAGTGTTTGACGGGGAGAGTGTAGAGGGAGCTTTACTCTGTATCTAACCCCGTGCTGTACCTGTCCTGGGAGTGTTTGACGGGGACAGTGTAGAGGGAGTGCTGCACTGTCGGAGGGTCAGTCTTTCTGATGAGACAAGGCCCCTGTCTGCCCTCTCGGGCGGGTGTAAAAGATGCCATGGCCACTATTTGGAAGGAGAGAGGGGGGAGGGGGGTGGATTCTCCCCGGTGTCCAGGGGGCCAATATCTATCCCTCAACCAACGTCATTAAAAAAAAACCCACAGGCGACCGGGGTCATTGCCACGTTACAGTTTGTGGGATCTTGCTGTGCGGTAACTGGCTGCCGCCTTTCCCGCGTCCCAACAGGCACCGAAACCCGGTGAGCACCTCGCACTGACCGCCACACGCGTCGGCGCGTCCGCAGGCGGCGAAAGGCGCTAGGGGAAATGCAAGTCCTTTATCTCCGTGTCTGACGGGGCCAACGTCAGCGAATCCTGTAATGCTCCATCGTGTCACACAGGGCCTCGAATCTTTATCGCCTGCCTGATGGCCTCGATAGTGCCACAGATGGAAAACACTCGCTTCCGACTATCTGGATCCAATCCTGATGATATTTTTCTCCCTCTTTGTTTGCTCCCGATGACCCTCTCGGCTCTGGGCAGTGTGATATCATCAGAGGATTTGCTACGTGACTCCTGGAAGGTCACACTGGTTCCTGGCACAATGTTCCACGGGCTGATAGCCTAATTTACTTCCTGTTATTTCCTCAAATTAGTTCAGGATGGAGTACTTCCTCCGAGCAGATTGATACAGCTGGGAAAGTACAAAGAGGGGAATCAATGCCTTTGAACTGGGCAGTCGGCAGCACGAGGCATCGCCAACAGCGTTTTTAAAGGAGCACGCGGACTCCCAGGGAGAGAAAGAGAATGTGCTGGGGGGGTGGGGGTGGGGGAGAGAGGCAGAGAGGGGAGGGGAGAGGAGAGGGAGGGGGAAGAGGCAGAGAGGGGGAGGGGAGAGGAGAGGGAGGGGGAAGAGGCAGAGAGGTGAGGGGATAGGAGAGGGAGGGGGAGTGAGACAGAGAGGGGGAGGGAGAGGAGAGGGAGGGGGAGAGAGGCAGAGAGTGGGGGGAGAGGAGAGGGAGGGGGAAGAGGCGGAGAGGTGAGAGGAAGAGAAGGGGGGTGGGAAAGCAGTGGGCTGTGGAGAAGGGCAGAGTGAAAGAAAGGGAGCATGAGAGTGTCAGAGGGAATCAGAGAGATTGGGGGAGAAAGAAAGAAACATGGAAACTAGGAGCAGGAGGAGGCCATTCGGCCCTTCGAGCCTGCTCCGCCATTCAATACGATCATGACTGACCCTCTATCTCAACACCAGGTTCCCGCTTTCTCTCCATACCCCTTGATGCCCCTAATATCCAAAATATTATCCATTTCTTTCTGGAATACACTCAGTGACCCGGTCTCCACAGTCTCTGTGGGAGAGAATTCCACAGGTTGACCACCCTCTGAGTGAAGAAATGTTTCCCCATCTCAGTCCTAAATGGCCTGTCCCATATCCTGAGACTGTGGCCCCTGGTTCTAGACCCCCCAACCAGGAGAAACATCCTCCCTGCATCCAGTCTGTCCGGCCCTGTTAGAATTTTATACATTTCAATCAGATCCCCTCTCATTCTCCTAAACTCTAGTGAATACAGACCCAGTCGAACCAACCTCTCCTCATACAACAGTCCTGCCATCCCCAGTATCAGCCCAGTGAACCTTCGCTGCACTCCCTCTATGGTAAGTAGATCCTTTCTTAGGTAGGGAGACCAAAACTACACATAATACTCCAGGTGTGGTCTCACCAAGACCCTGTATAACTGCAGTAAGACATCCCTAATTCTGAACTCAAATCCTCTCGCAATGAAGGCCAACATCCCATTTGCCTTCCGAATTGTGCTGCACCTGCCTATTTACTTTCAGTGACTGGTGCACAAGGACACCCAGATCCCTTTGTACATCCACATTTCCCAATATATCACCATCTAAATAATACTCTGCCTTTCTGTTTTTCACACTGAAGTGTATACTTCACATTTATCTACATTATACTGCATCTGCCATGTGTTTACCCACACGCACAACTTGTCTAAATCATCCTGAAGCCTCCTTGCCTCCCCCTCACAACCCCACCCGGTTTTGTGTCATCAGCAACTTGGAAATATTGCATTTGGTTTCCTCATCCAAGTCATTGATATATATTGTGAATAGCTGGGGCCCAGGCACTGATCCCTGTGATACCCCACTGGTCACTGCCTGCCACCCGGTAAAAGACCCATTTATTCCCACTCTCTGGCCAGGATTTTCCCCTCGGCGATTCGGGGGCGGGGCCCGCTCGCCGAGGGGGAAAATGTCACGGGATGATGTTGGGAGGAACCCCCGACGTCATCCCGGCCCATTTAAATTTCTAGGAAGGCGGGCGGACAGCAAAATCAGCCCACTAGCCTCTTACGTGGGACCTTATCAAAAGCCTTCTTGAAATCTAAATACACCACATCCACTGGTTCTCCCTTATCTATTCTACTAGTTACATCCTCACAAAACTCCAGGAGATTAGTTAAGCACGATTTCCCTTTTATAAACCCATGCTGACTTTGTCTAATCCCGTTAATGTTTTCCAAGTGTTCTGTTACCACGTCTTATATAATAGACGCCAGCATTTTCCCCACTACTGATGTAATTCTCTGTTTTCTCTCCCTCCTTTTTTAAATAGTGGGGTTACATTTGCCACCCTCCCATCTGTAGGAACTGCTCCAGAGTCTATAGAATTTTGGAAGATGACCACCAATACATCCAATAATACCAGGGCCACTTCCTTTAGTATCTGGGATGTCGATGATCAAGCCCTGGGGATTTTTCAGCCTTTAACCCCATTAATTTCTCTAGCACCATTTTTTTAACTAATAGTGATTTTCTTCAATTCCTCCCTCTCACTGGATCCTTGGTTCCCTAACATTCCTGGGAAATTATCTGTGTCCTCTTTTGTGAAGACAGAAGCAAAATATGTGTTCAATTCTTCTGCCATTTCTTTGTTCGCCATTATAATTTCCCTTGTTTCTGACTGTAAGGGACCTATGTCGGTCTTTGCTAATCTTTTCCTCTTCACATATTTATAGAAGCTTTTTACAGTCAGTTTTTATGTTCCCTGCGAGTTTACTCTCACACTCAAATTTCCCCTTCTTGATCAATCTCCTTCTGCACTTTTGCTGAATTCTAAACTGCTCCCAGTCCTCCGACTTGCTGCTTTTTCTGGCAATGTTATGTCTCTTCTTTGGATCTAAAGCTATTCTTAATTTATTTTGTAACCCATGGTTCAGCCACCTTTCCTGTTCTATTTTTGCGCCAGACAGGAATGAATAATTGCTGTAATTCATGCATACGTTCCTTAAATATGAGCCTTTGCCTATCCACCATCAACCCTTCTAGTAAGGTTCCCCAATCCATCATTGCCAACTCATGCCTCATACCCTCGTAGTTCCCTTTATTTAGATTCAGGGCCCTAGTTTCGGATTCAACTTCTTCACTCTCCGTCCTAATGGACAATTCTATCATTTTATGGTCGCTCTTCCCCAAGGGACCCTGCACAACCAGACTTAATTAATCTTTTCTCATTGCACAATACCCAGTCTAGGATAGGCTGCTGTCAAGTTGGTTCCTCAACGTTTTGGTCGAAAAAACCATCACGTACACACTCCAGGAAATCCTCCTCCACAGTATTATTGCCAGTTTGGTTTGTCCAATCTATATGTAGATTAAAGTCACCCATAATTACAGTGGTGCCTGATTTTTCAGCCTTTAACCCCATTAATTTCTCTAGCACCATTTTTTTTTATTAATATTGATTTTCTTCAATTCCTCCCTCTCACTAGACCCTTGGTTCCCTAACATTTCTGGGAAATGATTTGTGTCCTCTTTTGTGAAGACAGGACCAAAATATGTGTTCAAGAGAGTGGGAGAGAGGGCGAGTGGGAGGGACAGGAGAGATCACAACAATTTATACTACAGAAGAAAAATCTGCTGATTGGTCAGCATGTAATAGGCAGAGCGCAAACCGTACTCAACCAGCCCGTGACCTACTGCGAGATGGGATTCCGTGACTGGACAGCACTCGCTGAACAATCCTGAGTGTGCTAATAGCTACACTAACGACCAATTTAAGATAATCAGTTGAGCTCAAAATGTGCCTCATTTACAGTTGCTCGACAGACATACATACACAGGGGCCCGTTCCCGGCAAAGAAAAGGGATACGTTCAAGTCTTGCGCCTTTTCGAATTACCCGTGAGCTGGGGCGCGCCTATGGTTTCCCCGTTGCTTTCTCCATGGCAACGCCCCGGCCAATCAGAGTCAACTTGGCAACCAATCAGCACCCCTTTTCTCCTGTGGTATAAATTGTCGTGAATGTTTGAAATTTGACATTCTTGCATTTGTCCTGATGAGGGGAGGATGAAAAATTTCAACAACGTGTCAGCGATATCGGGAAAGATCGAACTGGCCGGGACTCTTTTCTCCAGAAAATAAAAGGCCGAGGGGGTGACCTGATAGAGGTCCTTAAAAATGATGAAAGGATTTCGATAGGATAAACGTAGAGAAGATCTTTCCACTTGTCGGGGGTGAGGAGACCAGAACTAGGGGCCATCAATATAAGTGTAGAAATAAGAGGATAGAGCAGATAAATGCTTGGCTGGAGAGGCAGTGCAGGGGGGAGCACTTTAGATTACTTGGACATCAGCATTTGGTTGTGGACGGTGAAGGGTGATACCAAAGCCAAAATTTGCTCGCTCTTAAATTTATTGACGGAGCGAAATGTTACAAGCATGCGCCTCTTAACTCGAGCACGCTCCAATTTCAACATGTGTCTCTTTATACGTGTCCAAATGAACCCCCCCCAATTAATGCCCTCCACCTGAAAATAATTAAACACAACTGACGAACAATTTGGAACGGTTTTGGGGACAGTGGCATCGGTACAGGCCAGACGGACTGCACCTCAAGCGAGCTGGGACCAATGTCCTCGGCGGGGCTGGGTTGGGTGGGGGGGGAGGTGTGAGGTGTAAGGACTTGAGGAAGATGTTAGGATATTAACCACTCCTTGACCGAAGAGATCCGGACACAATGTTTTTGAACAACAGGTCGAGTTTATTAAGCTCAGTTAGAATGCACAGAATTGATACTTAACCACAGCCGTGGCGTAACTGTGACCTCTGGTCCTTGCTCTCCAAGGTCACGGGGACATCGTCTTCTGGGTTGTGTTCTGTTGACTGTGGTCTTGCCTTCTCTTAACGTACGTATGCCAATGAGGTCTCAAAGTGTCCTTCTTTTATCCTCTTGAGGCAACCTTCCTAAGGCCGTGTTAGGCTCTAGTTGTCCCGGGTCAGTGTGATTAGGCCAAGATTATCTGATCAGTTGTCCACAGGCATTGGTTCCCACAGATGTCTCCTTTTTTTTCCCCCCTTTTGCAGGCTATCCAAAGCAATTTCTTTTTTAATTATTTTGTGGGCCTATCCCCCAATTGCATCCAAATTTCAAACTTGCCCTGGTGGGATTTGAACTCGGGTCCCCAGAGCATTACCCTGGGTGTCTGAAATACTAGCCCAGTGACAATACCACTAGGCCACCACCTCCCCTTAGCAATACCATTAGTGTAAATATAGAAGAGATAAACATTCACGACACTTTGAGTGAAGATATTTCTCCTCATCTCAGCCCTAAATGATCGGCTCCTTATCCTGAGACTGTGACCCCGTGTTTTATATTCCCCGACCAGTGGAAACAATCTCTCAGCGTCCACCCCATCAAAGCCCTTGATAATCTTTTATGTTTCAATGAGATCGCCTCTCGTTCTTCTAAACTCCAGAGAATTTACTCAGCCTCTCATCATAGGACAACCCCCTCATCCCGGGGACCAATCCTTCTCTGTACCACCTCCAATGTAAGTCCATCCTTCCTTAAATGTGGAGACCAAAACTGCACACAGTATTCCAGATGTGGTCTCACCAAAACCCTGTACAACTGCAGCAAGACTTCTTTATTCTTGTACTCCAATCCCCTGCAGTAAAGGCCAACGTGCTATTTTCCTTCCTAACTGCTTGCTGTATCTGCATGCTAACATTCTGCACTCCTTCTACAGACACACCCAAGTCCCTCTGAACCTCAACGTTCACAAGGTTCTCACCTTTTAAAAAAATACATTCTACTTTTCTATTCTTATGACCAAAGTGAGAAACTTCACACTTCCCCACATCATACTCCATCTGCCATCTTGTTGCCAACGAGAACGAGAGAGGGGACGGGGTGAGCGAGAGAGGGGGCGGGGGGAGCGAGAGAGGGGGCTGGGGGAGCGAGAGAGGGGGCGGGGGGAACGAGAGAGGGGGCGGGGGGAGCGAGAGAGGAGGCGGGGGGAGCGAGAGAGGGGACGCGGGGAGCGAGAGAGGGGACGCAGGGAGCGAGAGAACGGGGGAAAGAGAGAGAGAGAATGGGGGGTAGAGAGAATGGGTGTCGGAGGGGGGAAGAGAGAGTGGAGGGAGGAGAGAGAGAGAGTGGGTGGAGGAGAGAATGGGGGGTGGAAGATAGAGAGAATGAGGAGTGTGGAACTCGCTCCCACAGGGAGTGGTCGAGGTGAATAGTGTCGATGTATTTAAGGGGGAAGCTGGTTAAACACATGAGGGAGAAAGGAATAGAAGGGTATGGGGATGGGGTGAGATGGAGAGGGGGGTGGGAGGAGTTTGTGTGGAGCAGGAACACCAGCACGGAGCACAGAATGGTTACTGCACAGAAGGAGGCCATCTGGCCCATCTTGTCTGTGCTGGCTCTCTGAGGATCATTTCACCCACAACCCTTCACATTGTCCTTTTTCCGATAACGATCCAGTTCCCTTTTGAAATCATCGATTGAATCTGCCTCCCCCACAGTCTCGGGCAGTGCATTCCAGATCCTAACCGCTCGCTGTGTGAAAAGGTTTCTCCTCATGTCGCCGTTGCTTCTTTCACCAATTGCCTTAAATCTGTGTCCCTCTGGTTCTCGATCCTTCCCCCAACGGGGACGGTTTCTCCCGATCGACTCTGTCGAGGTGATTTCGAACACCTCGATCAAATCTCCTCTCAACCTTCTCTTCTCCGAGGAGAACAGTCCCGACCTCCCCAACCTATGCACGTAACTGAAGTCCGGGATGGACTGAGTGGTCTGTTTCGGTGCTGTGTGATAGTATAGCCCACTGTGAGTGGTTAAGTGCCAATGGGGGTAAGGTAATACCTCCCGCTGGGGGCAATGGCTGCCTCCATCCACTTCTGCTTTATCTGCGTCCGTATCACAGGCCATACTCTGTCAAAATTTACGTGGGTATAATGCTAAAGAGAGCATGATTTGCTGAGATGGTAGCCCAGATGATGAAAACATTTTAGTCAGAAATAACCCAGCGATTTCAAGCGACGGGGGCAGTGACCATCTCCTCTGGCAGCTCGCTCCAGTGCGGGACTGTCCTCGGGGGACACTGTTGGCTGACAAGGACGATTGTTGGCACGGCCGGGTTGTGGTTTGTGCGGGTGGGCTACCCGGAGTTTTCCCAACCGCCGGCAAGGGGGCGCCGGGGGCTTCACGGAACCGTTGGGGCCCAGAAGGGAGTCCATTCGGCGCCGTCTCTCCGAACGAGCAATGCGCCCGCTAACGTTCTTCCCGTGAACGCTCTCCCCTTCCTGGTAACGGTCCAGTTCCCTTTTGAAAGCCTCGATCGGCCGTGCACAACCCCGCCCCCCACCCCCCCCCAAATCTCGGGCAGAACATTCCAGAACCAGTCGCTGCGCGGAAAAGTTTCTGCTCCTCACGTCGCCGTTGCTTCTTTTGACCGGAGACTTGGAACCTTTTTGCTCGCTGCTTGTGTCTGTCATCCCGTGTTTTATAGAACATGGTCTACTCCATTGTTTATATTCAGCCCCCCTCCCCCTCCTCCTCCTTCTCCTTGGCTGTAGTGAGTCCCATTCCCAATCTCTGAGATAAAAGCAAAATACTGCGGACGCTGGAAATCTAGAACAAAAACAAAAATAGCTGGAAAAACTCAGCCGGTCTGACAGCACCTGCGGAGAGGGATACAGCCAAAGATGAATTCTTTCTCTCCTCCATCCCCACCCCCTTTCCAATCCCCCCTCTTTCCAATAATTTATACATTTTTTTTAACAACGACATATATATTTTTTTCTTTTCCCTCCTATTTTTTAAATTTATTTCGATCCATTGTTTCATCTTCACCTTTCAGCCCATTTCCATCCCTTCCCCTCCCCCACACCCCCGCTAGGGCCATCTGCCACTAGCTTACTACCCTCAATGTCCCCCATTGGCACATCCTTTAGCTAATATCGCCACCGTCAACACCCCTTTGTCTGTGACATCTTTGGCGATCTCTTCTTGGCCTCCACCTATCACCGGGCCTCTATCCAGCTCGACCTGTTCCCCCCCCCACCGCAACCAGCTTATATTTCACCCCATTTCTATATTTCCTTAGTTCTGTTGAAGGGTCATTCGGACTCGAAACGTTAACTGTGTCCCTCTCCGCAGATGCTGTCAGACCTGTTGAGTTTTATCCAGGTATTTTTGTTTTTGTTCCCAATCTCTGATCCTTCCCTCCACTCACCAATGACCCAATGGAGGAGGAGGAAGGGGGGAGGGGTTTGGGTGTGACGCAGGCGCAGCAGAAGGGGGGGCCCCGGAACCTTTGTGACGGGATCCCCGGTGTGGGGGCGGCTCAGAGGAAACGGACCGACTTCCGGCGCAGCGGCAGCCAGGAGGCGCTCGAGCAGGCGGCCGGGCCGGTTGGGTGGGAAGGGGAGTGTCGGTGCCTCCGCGCGCTCTCTCTCTCTCTGTGTGTGTGGACCCGGGACCCTTTCCTCACCCTCCTCCTCCTTACCTCGCCATGACTCTCTTCCACTTCGGCAACTGCTTCGCCCTGGCTTACTTCCCGTATTTCATCGCCTACAAGTGCACGGGGCTGTGAGTAAAAACCAGGGAGGGCGGCCCGCGCGGCCGCCGCCGCCATTGACCGGCTCATGGGCCTCACGTCATGACGCCGAGGCGCTCATTAGCATAGCACGCCAGCCTCCTCCTCCCCCCCCCCCCCCGTGACGCGAGACGCCACAATTAGCATAGCACGCCAGCCTCCTCCCCCGACCCCCGTGACGCGAGACGCCACAATTAGCATAAGCACCTTTTTTCATATCTTGGCTTGTGACGTCAGACGTGTCGGTAGCGCAGCCTTTGAGACTGGTGATTAGCATACTGCATGCATAATTAATGAGACCTGTGGTTATAGCCACGCCTCCTCACCATGAGTTCTCTCTCCCCCCCCCCCCAATTATGAGACTCCCCACCCTCCCCCCCCCCATTATGGGACTCCGTGCCCCCCCCCCTCCCCCCCCAATGGGACTCAGTGCCCCCCTCCCCCCCCAATGGGACTCAGTGCCCCCCCCTCCCCCCCCAATGGGACTCAGTGCCCCCACCCCCCCCCCCAATGGGACTCGGTGCCCCCCCCTCCCCCCCCAATGGGACTCAGTGCCCCCACCCCCCCCCCCAATGGGACTCGGTGCCCCCCCCTCCCCCCCCAATGGGACTCGGTGCCCCCCCTCCCCCCCCAATGGGACTCGGTGCCCCCCCCTCCCCCCCCAATGGGACTCGGTGCCCCCCCCTCCCCCCCCAATGGGACTCGGTGCACCCACTCCCCCCCCAATGGGACTCGGTGCCCCCCTCCCCCCCCCAATGGGACTCGGTGCCCCCACTCCCCCCCCCAATGGGACTCGGTGCCCCCACTCCCCCCCCAAATGGGACTCGGTGCCCCCACTCCCCCCCCCAATGGGACTCGGTGCCCCCCCTCTCCCCTGCCAATGGGACTCAGTGCCCCCCCCCCTCCCCCGCCAATGGGACTCACTGCCCCCCTCTCCCCCGTCAATGGGACTCAGTGCCCCCCCCCTCCCCCGTCAATGGGACTCAGTGCCCCCCCTCTCCCCCGTCAATGGGACTCAGTGCCCCCCCCCCTCCCCCGCCAATGGGACTCACTGCCCCCCTCTCCCCCGCCAATGGGACTCAGTGCCCCCCCTCCCCCGCCAATGGGACTCAGTGCCCCCCCTCTCCCCCGTCAATGGGACTCAGTGCCCCCCCCTCCCCCGTCAATGGGACTCAGTGCCCCCCTCTCCCCCGTCAATGGGACTCGGTGCCCCCCCTCCCCCGCCAATGGGACTCACTGCCCCCCTCTCCCCCGTCAATGGGACTCAGTGCCCCCCCTCCCCCGCCAATGGGACTCACTGCCCCCCTCTCCCCCGTCAATGGGACTCAGTGCCCCCCCTCTCCCCCGTCAATGGGACTCAGTGCCCCCCTCTCCCCCGTCAATGGGACTCAGTGCCCCCCCTCCACGCCGTCTTTTGGTTACTTCACTCAATACTCACAGGCTAACTGGGTTCAGTCCTGGCCCCCGCCCCTCAGGGAGGATATATTGTCCTCGGAGGGGGTGCAGCGCAGAGTCACCAGAACGATCCCGGGGCTGAAAGGGTTAAATCCCGAGGACAGGTTGCACAGACCAGGCTTGTGTTCCCTCGAGTCTCGAAGATTAAGGGGGCTGAATGGGCCTCCTCCTGTTCCTGTGTAACAGGCTCGAGGGAGCTGAATGGCCTCCTCCTGTTCCTGTGTAACAGGCTCGAGGGGGCTGAATGGCCTCCTCCTGTTCCTGTGTAACAGGCTCGAGGGACTGAATGGGTCTCCTCCTGTTCCTGTGTAACAGGCTCGAGGGGGCTGAATGGGCCTCCTCCTGTTCCTGTGTAACAGGCTCGAGGGGCTGAATGGGCCTCCTCCTGTTCCTGTGTAACAGGCTCGAGGGGGCTGAATGGGTCTCCTTGTTTTCCTATGCGGTTCAGTGATGTTGTACCTGTTCTCTGTTCCAGGTCTGAGTACAATGCTTTCTGGAGGTGTGTCCAGGCTGGTGCTACATATCTGTTTGTGCAACTCTGCAAGGTAGAGCCTTAAACCCACCTTCCAAGCTCTATAGCGACCTCAGAAATATTCAAGTTGTCCCAGGACTGGTTTGAGAGCGAGTGTGAGCCCACCACACCCAGAGGGAGCGAGGGAGGGAGGGAGAGCGCACACCCCCACCTCGCGCCCCTGCACCTGAAAAGTGCGACTGTGATTGCTGCTTGGGTGGTGTGGGGGGTGGTCTGGTCTGGGACGTGGTGTTCACTGAGGGGGTGACGGTGTTTGGGGGTCTTGGCGTGGGTTGGTGGGTGGGGTTGGTCGGGGCGGAGGGGAAAGTGTTTGAGTGTCTCTGACAGTGGATGCAATGTAAAGATACTGATTTGCTATGTTTTCTCTCCCCCACCCACCCCGTACCCCCTTTTTCCCCTCAACCCCCCCCACCATTCCTCTTCTCCCTCCCCCCCCCCCACCACCGACCCCGTTATCTCCCCTCTCTCCCAGATGTTATTCCTTGCCACGTTCTTTCCCACCTGGGATGCCTCTGTGGGTGTTTATGATTTCATTGGGGTAAGTCCAGAATCGAGGTACGTCTCATGTATTTCAGCCCCGAGACAGAGCCGGGTTTAACAAGTTCCCCTCCGAAACGGATTGTTGTGGGATTCCCTGCTCACTGGCTCCAGGCTCCGTTGGTTCCCTGTTGACAGTGATCCACATTTTTCCTATTCCTTAATTCTGTGTTTGCGGCTCTGGGGTTTCACTCCGTGGCGCTGGAGTATTTCATCGCCCATTTCAGTCATACCAAGCAATAACTGCAGTCAGTGTGTTAAAGGTGCTATATCTAACCCCGTGCTGTACCTGTCCTGGGAGTGTTTGATGGGGACAGTGTAGAGGAAGCTTTACTCTGTATCTAACCCCGTGCTGTACCTGTCCTGCGAGTGTTTGATGGGGACGGTGTAGAGGGAGCTTTACTCTGTATCTAACCCCGTGCTGTACCTGTGCTGCGAGTGTTTGATGGGGACAGTGTAGAGGGAGC